>NW_024058230.1:0-40000 GCF_016432855.1 Salvelinus namaycush
CACCTAGTAGACAACTGACTCAGTCAGGAAGAAGACATTACAACTAGTAGACAACTGACTCATCAGGAAGAAGAGACAACTTGTAGACAACTGACTCAGTCAGGAAGAAGACATTACAACTAGTAGACAACTGACTCAGTCAGGAAGAAGACATTACAACTAGTAGACAACTGACTCAGTCAGGAAGAAGAGACACCTAGTAGACAACTGACTCAGTCAGGAAGAAGAGACAACTAGTAGACAACTGACTCAGTCAGGAAGAAGAGACAACTAGTAGACAACTGACTCAGTCAGGAAGAAGAGACAACTAGTAGACAACTGACTCAGTCAGGAAGAAGAGACAACTAGTAGACAACTGACTCAGTCAGGAAGAGAGACAACTAGTAGACAACTGACTCAGTCAGGAAGAAGAGACAACTAGTAGACAACTGACTCAGTCAGGAAGAAGAGACACCTAGTAGACAACTGACTCAGTCAGGAAGAAGAGACAACTAGTAGACAACTGACTCAGTCAGGAAGAAGAGACAACTAGTAGACAACTGACTCAGTCAGGAAGAAGACACAACTAGTAGACAACTGACTCAGTCAGGAAGAAGACACAACTAGTAAACACCTGACTCAGTCAGGAAGAAGGACATTACAACTAGTAGACAACTGACTCAGTCAGGAAGAAGAGACAACTAGCAGACAACTGACTCAGTCAGGAAGAAGAGACAACTAGTAGACAACTGACTCAGTCAGGAGGAAGAGACAACTAGTAGACAACTGACTCAGTCAGGAGGAAGACATTACAACTAGTAGACAACTGACTCAGTCAGGAAGAAGAGACAACTAGTAGACAACTGACTCAGTCAGGAACAAGACATTACAGCTAGTAGACAACTGACTCAGTCAGGAAGAAGAGACAACTAGTAGACAACTGACTCAGTCAGGAACAAGACATTACAACTAGTAGACAACTGACTCAGTCAGGAAGAAGAGACAACTAGTAGATAACTGACTCCGTCAGGAAGAAGAGACACCTAGTAGACAACTGACTCAGTCAGGAAGAAGAGACAACTAGTAGACAACTGACTCAGTCAGGAAGAAGACATTACAACTAGTAGACAACTGACTCAGTCAGGAAGAAGAGACAACTTGTAGACAACTGACTCAGTCAGGAAGAAGACATTACAACTAGTAGACAACTGACTCAGTCAGGAAGAAGAGACAACTAGTAGACAACTGACTCAGTCAGGAAGAAGAGACAACTAGTAGACAACTGACTCAGTCAGGAAGAAGAGACAACTAGTAGACAACTGACTCAGTCAGGAAGAAGAGACAACTAGTAGACAAATGACTCAGTCAGGAAGAAGAGACACCTAGTAGACAACTGACTCAGTCAGGAAGAAGACACAACTAGTAGACAACTGACTCAGTCAGGAAGAAGAGACAACTAGTAAACAACTGACTCAGTCAGGAAGAAGACATTACAACTAGTAGACAACTGACTCAGTCAGGAAGAAGAGACAACAAGCAGACAACTGACTCAGTCAGGAAGAAGAGACAACTAGTAGACAACTGACTCAGTCAGGAGGAAGAGACAACTAGTAGACAACTGACTCAGTCAGGAAGAAGAGACAACTAGTAGACAACTGGCTCAGTCAGGAAGAAGAGACAACTAGTAGACAACTGACTCAGTCAGGAGGAAGACATTACAACTAGTAGACAACTGACTCAGTCAGGAAGAAGAGACAACTAGTAGACAACTGACTCAGTCAGGAAGAAGAGACAACTAGTAGACAACTGACTCAGTCAGGAAGAAGAGACAACTAGTAGACAACTGACTCAGTCAGGAAGAAGAGACAACTAGTAGACAACTGACTCAGTCAGGAAGAAGAGACAACTAGTAGACAACTGACTCAGTCAGGAAGAAGAGACAACTAGTAGACAACTGACTCAGTCAGGAAGAAGAGACAACTAGTAGACAACTGACTGAGTCAGGAAGAAGAGACACCTAGTAGACAACTGACTCAGTCAGGAAGAAGAGACAACTAGTAGACAACTGACTCAGTCAGGAAGAAGAGACAACTAGTAGACAACTGACTCAGTCAGGAAGAAGACACAACTAGTAGACAACTGACTCAGTCAGGAAGAAGACACAACTAGTAAACACCTGACTCAGTCAGGAAGAAGACATTACAACTAGTAGACAACTGACTCAGTCAGGAAGAAGAGACAACTAGCAGACAACTGACTCAGTCAGGAAGAAGAGACAACTAGTAGACAACTGACTCAGTCAGGAGGAAGAGACAACTAGTAGACAACTGACTCAGTCAGGAGGAAGACATTACAACTAGTAGACAACTGACTCAGTCAGGAAGAAGAGACAACTAGTAGACAACTGACTCAGTCAGGAACAAGACATTACAGCTAGTAGACAACTGACTCAGTCAGGAAGAAGAGACAACTAGTAGACAACTGACTCAGTCAGGAACAAGACATTACAACTAGTAGACAACTGACTCAGTCAGGAAGAAGAGACAACTAGTAGATAACTGACTCCGTCAGGAAGAAGAGACACCTAGTAGACAACTGACTCAGTCAGGAAGAAGAGACAACTAGTAGACAACTGACTCAGTCAGGAAGAAGACATTACAACTAGTAGACAACTGACTCAGTCAGGAAGAAGAGACAACTTGTAGACAACTGACTCAGTCAGGAAGAAGACATTACAACTAGTAGACAACTGACTCAGTCAGGAAGAAGAGACAACTAGTAGACAACTGACTCAGTCAGGAAGAAGAGACAACTAGTAGACAACTGACTCAGTCAGGAAGAAGAGACAACTAGTAGACAACTGACTCAGTCAGGAAGAAGAGACAACTAGTAGACAAATGACTCAGTCAGGAAGAAGAGACACCTAGTAGACAACTGACTCAGTCAGGAAGAAGACACAACTAGTAGACAACTGACTCAGTCAGGAAGAAGAGACAACTAGTAAACAACTGACTCAGTCAGGAAGAAGACATTACAACTAGTAGACAACTGACTCAGTCAGGAAGAAGAGACAACAAGCAGACAACTGACTCAGTCAGGAAGAAGAGACAACTAGTAGACAACTGACTCAGTCAGGAGGAAGAGACAACTAGTAGACAACTGACTCAGTCAGGAAGAAGAGACAACTAGTAGACAACTGGCTCAGTCAGGAAGAAGAGACAACTAGTAGACAACTGACTCAGTCAGGAGGAAGACATTACAACTAGTAGACAACTGACTCAGTCAGGAAGAAGAGACAACTAGTAGACAACTGACTCAGTCAGGAACAAGACATTACAACTAGTAGACAACTGACTCAGTCAGGAAGAAGAGACAACTAGTAGACAACTGACTCAGTCAGGAAGAAGAGACAACTAGTAGACAACTGACTCAGTCAGGAGGAAGACATTACAACTAGTAGACAACTGACTCAGTCAGGAAGAAGAGACAACTAGTAGACAACTGACTCAGTCAGGAACAAGACATTACAGCTAGTAGACGACTGACTCAGTCAGGAAGAAGATACAACTAGTAGACAACTGACTCAGTCAGGAACAAGACATTACAACTAGTAGACAACTGACTCAGTCAGGAAGAAGAGACAACTAGTAGACAACTGACTCAGTCAGGAAGAAGACATTACAACTAGTAGACAACTGACTCAGTCAGGAAGAAGAGACAACTAGTAGACAACTGACTCAGTCAGGAAGAAGACATTACAACTAGTAGACAACTGACTCAGTCAGGAAGAAGAGACAACTAGTAGACAACTGACTCAGTCAGGAAGAAGAGAAAACTAGTAGACAACTGACTCAGTCAGGAAGAAGAGACAACTAGTAGACAACTGACTCAGTCAGGAAGAAGAGACACCTAGTAGACAACTGACTCAGTCAGGAAGAAGAGACAACTAGTAGACACCTGACTCAGTCAGGAGGAAGAGACATCTAGTAGACAACTGACTCAGTCAGGAAGAAGAGACAACTAGTAGACAACTGACTCAGTCAGGAAGAAGACACCTAGTAGACAACTGACTCAGTCAGGAGGAAGAGACAACTAGTAGACAACTGACTCAGTCAGGAGGAAGAGACAACTGACTCAGTCAGGAAGAAGAGACAACTAGTAGACAACTGACTCAGTCAGGAAGAAGAGACACCTAGTATACACCTGACTCAGTCAGGAGGAAGAGACAACTGACTCAGTCAGGAAGAAGAGACAATTAGTAGACAACTGACTCAGTCAGGAAGAAGAGACAACTAGTAGACAACTGACTCAGTCAGGAAGAAGAGACACCTAGTACACAACTGACTCAGTCAGGAAGAAGAGACAACTAGTAGACAACTGACTCAGTCAGGAGGAAGAGACAACTGACTCAGTCAGGAAGAAGAGACAATTAGTAGACAACTGACTCAGTCAGGAAGAAGAGACAACTAGTAGACAACTGACTCAGTCAGGAAGAAGAGACAACTAGTAGACAACTGACTCAGTCAGGAAGAAGATACAACTAGTAGACAACTGACTCAGTCAGGAAGAAGAGACAACTAGTAGACAACTGACTCAGTCAGGAAGAAGAGACAACTAGTAGACAACTGACTCAGTCAGGAAGAAGAGACACCTAGTAGACAACTGACTCAGTCAGGAAGAAGAGACAACTAGTAGACAACTGACTCAGTCAGGAACAAGACATTACAGCTAGTAGACAACTGACTCAGTCAGGAAGAAGAGACAACTAGTAGACAACTGACTCAGTCAGGAAGAAGATACAACTAGTAGACAACTGACTCAGTCAGGAAGAAGAGACAACTAGTAGACAACTGACTCAGTCAGGAAGAAGAGACAACTAGTAGACAACTGACTCAGTCAGGAAGAAGAGACACCTAGTAGACAACTGACTCAGTCAGGAAGAAGAGACAACTAGTAGACAACTGACTCAGTCAGGAGGAAGAGACAACTAGTAGACAACTGACTCAGTCAGGAAGAAGAGACACCTAGCAGACAACTGACTCAGTCATGAAGAAGAGACACCTAGCAGACAACTGACTCAGTCAGGAAGAAGAGACAACTAGTAGACAACTGACTCAGTCAGGAAGAAGAGACACCTAGTAGACAACTGACTCAGTCAGGAAGAAGAGACACCTAGTAGGCAACTGACTCGGTCAGGAGGAAGAGACAACTGACTCAGTCAGGAAGAAGAGACAACTAGTAGACAACTGACTCAGTCAGGAAGAAGAGACACCTAGTATACACCTGACTCAGTCAGGAGGAAGAGACAACTGACTCAGTCAGGAAGAAGAGACAATTAGTAGACAACTGACTCAGTCAGGAAGAAGAGACAACTAGTAGACAACTGACTCAGTCAGGAAGAAGAGACACCTAGTAGACAACTGACTCAGTCAGGAAGAAGAGACAACTAGTAGATAACTGACTCAGTCAAGAGGAAGAGACAACTGACTCAGTCAGGAAGAAGAGACAATTAGTAGACAACTGACTCAGTCAGGAAGAAGAGACAACTAGTAGACAACTGACTCAGTCAGGAAGAAGAGACAACTAGTAGACAACTGACTCAGTCAGGAAGAAGAGACAACTAGTAGACAACTGGCTCAGTCAGGAAGAAGAGACAACTAGTAGACAACTGACTCAGTCAGGAAGAAGAGACAACTAGTAGACAACTGACTCAGTCAGGAAGAAGAGACAACTAGTAGACAACTGACTCAGTCAGGAAGAAGAGATACCTAGTAGACAACTGACTCAGTCAGGAAGAAGAGACAACTAGTAGACAACTGACTCAGTCAGGAGGAAGAGACAACTAGGACACAACTGACTCAGTCAGGAAGAAGAGACACCTAGTAGACAACTGACTCAGTCAGGAAGAAGAGACAACTAGTAGACAACTGACTCAGTCAATAGGAAAATAAAGCTTAGCTTGTTGTTAATCCAGCCGCCTTTGTGTCAGATTTCTAAAAGGCTTTACAGCGAAAGCAAACCATGCGATTATCTGAGGACAGCGTCTAGCACACAAATGCATAACAAATAATTTTCAACCAGGGAGCTGCGACATGAAAGTCAGAAATAGCCATATAATATGTGCCTTACCTATGAAGATCTTCTTCTGTTGGCACTCCAAAATGTCCCAGAAACATCACAAATGGTCCTTTTGTTCGATAATGTCCTTCTTTATGTCCCAAAAATGTCAATTTATTTGGCGCGTTTGATTCAGAAATACACCGGTTTCAACTCACCCAACATGCCTACAAAGTATCTAATAAGTTACCTGTAAACTTGGTCCAAACATTTCAAACAACGTTCCTAATCCTTCCTCAGGTATCCTAAAATGTAAATAATCGATAAAATTTAAGACGGGATAATCTGTTTTCAATACCGAAGAAAAATACCACGGAGACTTCAGCCCTTCACAGTGACACGAACAATTTACAGCCGTACTTCTTCTTTCCTCAAAAGAAAAACATCAACCAATTTCTAAAGACTGTTTACATCTAGTGGAGGCCATAGGAACTGCAACAAGGGCCCTTATAAATCAGGATTCCCAATGAAAATAGTGGAAAAGACAATAAGCTCCAAAAAACAATTCCCTGGATGGATTGTGCTCGGGTTTTTGCCTGCCAAATCAGTTCTGTTATATTCACAGACATGATTCTAACAGTTTTAGAAACTTCGGAGTGTTTTCTATCCAAATCTATAACTTATATGCATATCCTAGCTTCTGGGTCTGAGAAACAGGCAGTTTACTTTGGGCATACTTTTCATCCAGACGTGAAAATACTGCCCCAAATCCCGAAGAAGTTTTAAGCAAATTTACTTTGAAACAAAAATATACACCTCTCAAACATGTTTATGTTCTTTAAAAAATTAAGATACCTGTATGATGTGAGATATAGAGTTGAAATGTATACAACTTTGAGTTTGTATCCTAATATTACACTTTATATAAATCACTGGAATATATAACAAAGCCGTTTGACACAGAAACTCCAGATTTTTGGCAGTTGTTTTGAAATAATGTTTATAAAAAAATAACAAGGCCACTAGAGCACGATTTTATCATTTGACTGCTGAAAGGGTTTAAGTAACCTTCTGTCTTATGTATGCCTAGTTAAATAAACGTTACATAAAAAATACATGTAACCATACCGAAAATAACATAATAATTTCACTGTCCCGGCTTTACGTTCAAAATGTTACGTCTAGGCTTGCACACGGAATGTCACACAAGCAGTGATTCTGAGTGATGCTGTAGTTCTGAGTGATGTTGTAGTTCTGGGTGATGTAGTTCTGAGTGATGTTGTAGTTCTGGGTGATGTAGTTCTGAGTGATGTTGTAGTTCTGTGTGATGCTGTAGTTCTGGGTGATGTAGTTCTGGGTGATGTAGTTCTGCGTGATGTTGTAGTTCTGTGTGATGCTGTAGTTCTGGGTGATGTAGTTCTGAGTTATGTTGTAGTTCTGAGTGATGTTGTAGTTCTGGGTGATGTAGTTCTGAGTGATGTTGTAGTTCTGAGTGATGTTGTTGTTCTGAGTGAGGTTGTTGTTTTACCCATCATGCATCACCTGCAGCATCCTGACTACTTTTTACTTTGCATGGCGATTTCAGACTTCAAAGTAACTTGACACTGTGTTAATCAGTCAGCACAAATTTGGATTATAAGAATGACAATTGTAGAATGACAAATGACAAATGACAATTACAGCCGGAGCTGTAATTTATTCTACACATGATTGAAACAGCGATGATGTCAGTCGAGTACGGTAAAGTGATGCTAGCATGCACAACTGAGGTTCTGTTCACATATGCATTTGGGGTTCAACCATTTACTATATGCGCTTCATAACTAGCCTACTGTTTTTTAACAAAACAATGTGTTTTCTCGGCTAGATTTATGTGGTCTTTGTTGTTCTTTGAGGAAATGCAACGTGCTTGTCCTGTTTTATGTCTGGCTTTGGCTCTGTGCAATGCAAATGAACGTGAGTAGCGTGGCAGTTTCCCAAAGTTACTTAGCTAGCTACAGTTAATTGGCTGTCATAGCAGGACATTCACTAGTTTATTTGTGCCTAGATCAGCAGTTTACACATAATGACTTCAGCCTTATTTGAAAAACCTTAGTGTAACGATTGTCGTCTGGAGAAGGAGAGGAGGACCAAGGTGCAGCGTGGTAAGTGGTCATATTTTTTTATAAAAATACGAAAACACTTGACAGACAACAAAAACGACAAACGAACAGTCCTGAAAGGTGAAACTAAACAGTAAACAGGATACAACCACCCACAAACAAAAGTGGGAAAACAAGCTACCTAATTATGGCTCCCAATCAGAGACGACAATAGACAGCTGCCTCTGATTGGGAACCACACCAGGCCAACCACACAGAAACAGAAAACCTAGACCTACAACATAGAATACCCAGACATAGAATACCCACCCACATCACACCCTGACCAAACTAAAAATAGAAACATACAAGGCAATCTACGGTCAGGGCGTGACACTTAGTTGGCAAAATATAGCTAGATATCCAGCTCATCTGACTGGTATAACGTTATGTTAGCTAGCTAGCTACCTAGTTAATCAAAACAAATCTACGTTAATTGGCTAGATACCTTTATTTGCCTGTTTGTTAGCTAGCTATTTTTTAGCTGACTGGTGTTAGCTAGCTACAGAGGCCAGCTGCTGGACTTTATACAAGTAAGCTAACTTTAGCTGCGTAACGTTAGCTAGTAAGGCTGACCCCATTAAGTCGACTGGTCAATTTTTTGGGGGGTCGATAGGCTGTTGGTCGACCGATTAAAAAAACCATTTAGAGCACTTGTAACTGCGCACAAATGTGTGGGGAGCTGTGGAGCCACTCAAAAAAAATAAATCTTCACCTCAAACAGAAAGGACACAAAGTCTGTTTTCACATCCATTGAGAATGGCACTAGTTCCTCAACGTAGCCTATTTGAAAAATATGTCCAGCTCTCACACTTGCAACAACCACTCTGTGTGAAAGGGGAACAAATGTCATGCTCTCATCCGGTATAAACATCAGAAAATAGGTTACTTAAAATTATTACTTATTATCCCTTGTGCAAATAACCCACAGCTGTGTCTGTCCGGAGCTCACTGGCACCTGAAAACAATGTTACAAGTTTGTTAGCACAAGTTTAGGGCTGGATCAAGTTGATAGTTGATACAATGTTTTAAAATTTGTTGCAGACAGGCCATGCATAGCCAATGTGATTTATTTTTTTATCAGGAAATGTCGTACCTGCAGGCTGCAATGTTTTTATTTGTTGGCTTTGTTATAGGCAATTTTTACATAGTTGGCAATATAAGTTACTTTAAAATTTGTATAATTTTCATTTTAGAAATAATTTGTATGAATCACATGACAAAGATTTTGAGATACGAATAGTTTATTATAAAAGAAATCAAACTGTTCCACAAAAGAAATGTGCATATGAAAATCATAACTAATAACTAATATCAGGTAGAAACGGTAAAATAAATTTACACTCCCAATGGAAAAGGTTGCCTACCCCTGGTGTACATAAAGGCAGAATCTGTGAAGGCCAGCAGCAACGGGAGGAGGACGTTTGGGAACAGTTTAAAAAAATCTGGTTAGGCCGTCTCTGGCTCCTTCTCGAGTCATGTGTCTGTCCTAATTCGCTCAGTAGCCTACATATAGTTGACTTTATTCAAACCTAGGGTGTTTCTATAAAATTATGACCAGACCATTTGTCGAAAAAACAGATGACTCTCGGTCGACCAAGATTTGTTTTAGTCAGGAACAGCCCTATTAGCTAGTTAGCTACCTAGCTAATCAAAATATCTGCTTGCATTTATTTATTGATTAACCTCAGGTTGAATACCACCATATAGCTAGCAATATACAGTAGCCTCGGTTTGTTCCATACACTTCTTCTGACTGGCAGCATGGTGCAAGCAGCTGTGTTGTTGCCGAGCAACCGACCCGGTGTTAGAACTCTGAGATTCGTCTGAAAAGATGTTAGCATTGTTTTTTTTTAGATTGTCACTCCGGCATTTTTTTAACATCCAGTGGTCACTTTATGGACGTTATAGTCTCGTTTTAATCCATATGTGGTTCTCAGTAACGGCTGGACAGCCCATGATGAGAGGCGGAGTGTGTTGTTTACCTCCAGTCAAGTTGATTTGCGAATTTTCATTGAGATTGGTGTCATATTGGCTTAGATATGATGGGAGATTTGAATTAAACACCAAGCTTCAACCAATACATCTATAATGTACAGTAGAGCTCTACAGGAGGTCCTATCTCAGGTTGCCTAGGGTATGATTTAGGGGAGATTCAAACTAATGCCAAATACAAGGGGCCACATTTGGATACTTTTTAGGGTAAATGTCAAGATATTCAAAAGTCACAGATCTGAAATCTACTCCCAAAATCATCTCCTTTTACATTTTTTTTATTATTTTTTTAAACCTAAAAGAAAAATCCAGTTTGAATGAACATTCCCTTTGATCCCCCATCTTACTTTAATTCATAGATGATGTTACTCGTTTACCCAGATTGTGCTAGAGTGTAACATCACGACTTATCGACCTCTGTCTCTGTAAGTACGGGACTACGGGCAGAAATACATTTGATGTATCCCGAGGTGACTGCTCTCCTATGTGCAGAAGACGAGTGGAGCTCCTGCCTCCTGAGAGCCGAGGCCGTGTTCATTTCCAGTGGTAAACAAGTCATAACATCAAAAGCAGATACAATCTGACATCGCCTACGTCCCGAATGACACACTATTCCCTATTTAGTGCACTATTGAGCCCATAAGGATCTGGTCAAAGGTAGTGCACTATATAGGGAATAGGCTACCGTTTGGGACACAGCCATCATCTGCCTGCACCTGTCATATCCCTCTGATGAAGAGATGTGGGTAGAGAAATCGAAGTGTAATTTCAAATGACTTGCAAATAACGTTATATAATCTATCCAACAGCAACTCGGATACACAAAATAAATGTCCCAGAGATGGAAGTGGGAATTCAGAATGAGGAGTAAACAGAGCAAAGAAAAGTTTTCTTGGATAAAAGTAGCCTCAGGACAATGTGTTGCCAACCATCCAGACTGGGTCACTTGCATGGTTGGTGTATCACTGGACTGAACCTGGATTCAATTGGAGTGTTCAGGGCTCATAACATGTACATTAATTAATAACAACAATATTTCATTTACAGTGTCTTTTTCATGAAATAAAAAAATACATTTTTGCTGGGTGATGTTAGGTCCTTTCATTTTCTTAGATTTACACCAGTCGATCTTGCTCTCAAATGAGAATTCAGCTGAATTAAAGAAGCAAATATCCAGAGAGTGGAATTGACTTACAGAACAGTAGTAGTCGTCCCCTGGGGAGTTCTAGTCAGAACCGTGGAACAGTCTCAACCTGAATCTAGTCCCCTGGGCAGTTCTAGTCAGAACCATGGAACAGTCTCAACCTGAATCTAGTCCCCTGGGCAGTTCTAGTCAGAACCATGGAACAGTCTCAACCTGAATCTAGTTCCCTGGGCAGTTCTAGTCAGAACCGTGGAACAGTTTCAACCTGAATCTAGTCCACTGGGCAGTTCAGTCCTAGTCAGAACCGTGGAACAGTCTCAACCTGAATCTAGTCCACTGGGCAGTTCAGTCCTAGTCAGAACCGTGGAACAGTTTCAACCTGAATCTAGTCCACTGGGCAGTTCAGTCCTAGTCAGAACCGTGGAACAGTCTCAACCTGAATCTAGTCCACTGGGCAGTTCAGTCCTAGTCAGAACCGTGGAACAGTCTCAACCTGAATCTAGTCCACTGGGCAGTTCAGTCCTAGTCAGAACCGTGGAACAGTCTCAACCTGAATCTAGTCCACTGGGCAGTTCAGTCCTAGTCAGAACCGTGGAACAGTCTCAACCTGAATCTAGTCCCCTGGGCAGTTCTAGTCAGAACCGTGGAACAGTCTCAACCTGAATCTAGTCCACTGGGCAGTTCAGTCCTAGTCAGAACCGTGGAACAGTCTCAACCTGAATCTAGTCCACTGGGCAGTTCAGTCCTAGTCAGAACCGTGGAACAGTCTCAACCTGAATCTAGTCCTAGCAATTGATATCGTTGAACTCTGCATTGTTGAGGAAGAGGTTGTAGGGAAGCATTCCACTGTATGGTTTACATCTGTTGTATTCTGTCATGTGACAAATAAACTTTGATTTGATTTCACTTATGCCCTCAGGGTAGTGGCCATCTTAAGCCACCACAGAGCTGCTCCAGGTTAGTCAGGACCTCCAATGGCCGTCATATACCACCACAGAGCTGCTCCAGGTTAGTCAGGACCTCCAATAGCCGTCATATACCACCACAGAGCTACTCCAGGTTAGTCAGGACCTCCAATGGCCGTCATATACCACCACAGAGCTACTCCAGGTTAGTCAGGACCTCCAATGGCCGTCATATACCACCACAGAGCTGCTCCAGGTTAGTCAGGACCTCCAATGGCCGTCATATACCACCACAGAGCTACTCCAGGTTAGTCAGGACCTCCAATGGCCGTCATATACCACCACAGAGCTGCTCCAGGTTAGTCAGGACCTCCAATGGCAGTCATATACCACCACAGAGCTGCTCCAGAATGCAGAATATCTGACTAAAGCATGGAAGAGCATTCATTGTAGCTTAATTCTGTCATGGATGTGATTAGCCGGCCTTATGGTTATAGTACTAATGCGTGACTGTATGTTCCAACTCTGAGGTCTTACATTCATCACAGTAGTTGTAATTATGATGCGAATTATCTGCGTAAAAATGTGATCAATGTCAAGGTTCAAATCAAAACTATATTTATTGGTCAAGTACACAGTTAACAGTAAACATAAACGGTGCTGCCCGTTACCACGCTGCTTGGTCCTGTTATGGTGGGTGGTTCTGTAACGGCTTTCTTCTGTGGTTGACGAAGGAGAGGACCAACGAAAACACAAAAGAACTATGGTCAGAACGTGACGTACACAGTTTTAACAGTAAACTTAAACGGTGCTGCCCGTTACCACGCTGCTTGGTCCTGTTATGGTGGGTGGTTCTGTAACGGCTTTCTTCTGTGGTGGACGAAGGAGAGGACCAACGAAAACACAAAAGAACTATGGTCAGAACGTGACGTACACAGTTTTAACAGTAAACTTAAACGGTGCTGCGAAATGCTTACTGGCAAGCGCCCTCAATTATCTATAATAAAAGGTCAAATAAAATAATAACAAGTAGAAAAATGTTTACTCGATTGCTTATGTATCTCTACAGACCAAAACTTACTTTAGAAACGATGATATTGATTGTACAAATATTTATAATATTTAAAAATATGTATTTACAAATATACTAAAATATTCTATTGCTTTTCCAAATGAAGCACTGAAAGTAAAACGATGAATCGACCATACTGTATGTATGAAGTTGTGTGTTGCCATGAACGTTCAAGGGCAACAGTGTTAATTGCTTAAAGTATTTATTCGCTCCAGAGCACTGTGCAGTAGCAACACAAGCAGACAGGGCCTTCCTCCCTCTCTACTTCTCCCCTGGCCGTCCACCCCTCCCTCCCCCAGCCCTCCCTCTGTCTGTGCCCCCCAGCCTCTAGCCAGGCCGGGCTCCCCACCTCTCCAGCTCTCCGGTCCAATCAGCCTCCTCCATCTCATGGTGCAGTGCCCTCACCGCTCCTGAGACTGACTGACAGAACACATGATGCTGGCTAACGTCACACCTGGCCCTTTTTAACTGGCTCTGACATTCCATGGCAGAATAATTCCTCCATCTCTCACACCTCAACATGGTTAGTTGTCCCAGCGTGAGGGAAGGGGAGCGTTAGCTACAATATGGTAGAAGAAGAGCACATTAGGAAAAAAAGGGACGATATTAATTAGACATGTTCATTTTTTAATTTTAGTTACTCTGAACAAAATGTACAACTAATACTTAATAATTATAGATTGTTGGTGTTCCTTTGTGGCGGTACACTGGGAACGGTATTCTTTCCACAATGTTAGTTTGGTTGAATTCCTTCCAGCCATGTTTCTGTTGAAACTGCAGTCGTCATCCCTCACGGCAGCCATAATAAACTACAACAAAATCCTGAACTTGGCAAGAAAATCACATGTAATATTATTCTATTTTATTTGTTTTTATTTTGGGGGGATTCAGCTCACTGTCAGCAACATTAGCAACTGTCTTTATCGCCTCACATTAGCAATGGTTTTTCGTTTTATAATTAATCCAATCCAACGCTTATCGAAAATCCGTGTTCTGGATTGGTTTTGAGAGGCTTATTCAAATGTACAACGTAGAGCTCCAAATAAAACTTGGCAGGCATCACTTTGCAAGACGACATGATGCTTGTCTTTCTCTCTTTGATGAGAGCAGGATTTTTCCACGCTGTGTACCAATGTATTAATGGCCAGGAGCCTCATTTATCAATCATGCGTAGGCAGAAATCTGTGCGTGAACCATGCGTGGGATCATTTCCACGCAAAGTGTGAGAGTTATCAATATGAACGTTTGCTTGAGAGTGTGAGTAAATATACGCAAAGCCGTGACCATGCGTACTCACAGCCGTGACCATGCGTACTCACAGCCGCGACCATGCGTACTTACAGCCGCGACCATGCGTACTTACAGCCGTGACCATGCGTACTCACAGCCGCGACCATGCGTACTTACAGCCGTGACCATGCGTACTCACAGCCGCGACCATGCATACTCACAACCGTGACCATGCGTACTCACAACCGTGACCATGCGTACTCACAACCGTGACCATGCGTACTTACAGCCGTGACCATGCGTACTCACAACCGTGACCATGCGTACTCACAGCCGCGACCATGCGTACTTACAGCCGTGACCATGCGTACTCACAGCCGTGACCATGCGTACTCACAGCCGTGACCATGCGTACTTACAGCCGTGACCATGCGTACTTACAGCCGTGACCATGCGTACTCACAGCCGCGACCATGCATACTCACAACCGTGACCATGCGTACTCACAACCGTGACCATGCGTACTCACAACCGTGACCATGCGTACTTACAGCCGTGACCATGCGTACTCACAACCGTGACCATGCGTACTCACAGCCGCGACCATGCGTACTTACAGCCGTGACCATGCGTACTCACAGCCGCGACCATGCGTACTTACAGCCGTGACCATGCGTACTCACAGCCGCGACCATGCATACTCACAACCGTGACCATGCGTACTCACAACCGTGACCATGCGTACTCACAACCGTGACCATGCGTACTTACAGCCGTGACCATGCGTACTCACAACCGTGACCATGCGTACTCACAGCCGCGACCATGCGTACTTACAGCCGTGACCATGCGTACTTACAGCCGTGACCATGCGTACTTACAGCCGTGACCATGCGTACTCACAGCCGCGACCATGCGTACTTACAGCCGTGACCATGCGTACTCACAACCGTGACCATGCATACTCACAACCGTGACCATGCGTACTTACAGCCGTGACCATGCGTACTCACAACCGTGACCATGCGTACTTACAGCCGTGACCATGCGTACTCACAACCGTGACCATGCGTACTCACAGCCGCGACCATGCGTACTTACAGCCGTGACCATGCGTACTCACAACCGTGACCATGCGTACTCACAGCCGTGACCATGCGTACTTACAGCCGTGACCATGCGTACTCACAACCGTGACCATGCATACTCACAACCGTGACCATGCGTACTCACAGTGCAAAGTGGTGGAATAAGGGAACTGCTTGTCAAGCGTAGAAAGTGGAAAATATATGTTGAAAATGTGAGAGTAACAGTTATATCACTTCATTGTATTTTCATTGTGAATTCATGCAACATACAAACTATATATACAAAAGTATGTGGACATTACTTCAAATTAGTGGATTGGGCTATTTCAGCCACACCCGTTGTTGACAGGTGTATAAAATCAAGCACACAGCCATGGAATCTCCATAGACAAACATTGGCAGTAGAATGGCCGTACTGAAGAGCTCAGTGACTTTCAATGTGGCACCGTCAGAGGATGCAAACTTTCCAATAAATCAGTTTGTCAAATTTCTGCCCTGCTAGAGCTGCCCGGGTCAACTGTAAGTGCTGTTATTGTGAAGTGGAAACGTCTAGGAGCAACAACGGCTCAACCGCGATGTGGTAGGCCACACAAACTCAAAGAACGGGACCGCCGAGTGTTGAACCGTGTAGTGTGTAAAAATAATCTGTCCTCGGTTGCAACACTCACTACCGAGTAAACAACTTCAGCACAAGAAATGTTCTTTGGGAGCTTCATGAAATGGGTTTCCATGGCCAAGCAGCAGCACACAATCCTAAAACCACCATGCGCAATGCCAAGTGTCGGTTGGAGTGGTGTAAAGCTCCCCACCATTGGACGCTGGAGCAGTGGAAATGGATTCTCTGTAGTGATGAATCACGCTTCACCATCTGGCAGTCCGACGGACGAATCTGGGTTTTGCGGATGCCAGGAGAACGCTACATTCCCGAATGCATAGTGCCAACTGTAAAGTTTGGTGGAGGATAAATAATGGTCTGGGACTGTTTTCATGGTTCCTGATAGGCCCCTTACTTCCAGTAAAGGGACATCACTACAGTATATTACATAACAGTTTATTAAATAACACTATATTATATAACAGCAACAATACAATGATACAGTATAGTATATAACAATATATTATATAACTGTACAGTATATTAAATTACAGTATATTATATAATAGTACATCGATACAGTATGTTATATAACAGCATATTTAATTACAGTACATTGACACAGTATATTATACAACAATATATTACACAACAGTAACAGTACATGATATAGCACTATATTATATAACAGTACATTGATACAGTATATTAAATAACAGTATATTGTATAACAATACATTGGTACATTATATTATATAACAGTATACTATATAACAGTACATTGATACAGTATATTAAATTAAAGTTTATTATATAACAGTACATTGATACAGTATAGTATATAACACTATATTATATAACAGTAACAGTACACTGATACAATATATTATATAACACTATATTATATAACAGTACAGTAATACAGTATATTAAATAACAGTATATTGTATAACAATACATCGGTACAGTATATTATATAACAGTATACTATATAACAGTACATTGATACAGTATATGATATAAAATTATATTATATAATAGTATATTATATAACAATATATTATGTAACAGTACATTGATACAGTATATTATATAACAGTATATGATATAATAGTATATTATATAACAGTATATGATATAATAGTATATTATATAACAGTATATGATATAATAGTATATTATATAACAGTATATGATATAATAGTATATTATATAACAGTATATGATATAATAGTATATTATATAACGGCACATAATATAACAGTACATTGATACTGTATGTTATTTAACAGTATATTATATGACAGCATATTACATAAAATATACTGTTATATATATATATATAGTACTTTTTAAAAAAACTTTATTTTACAACGATGGCCTACCTCGGTCAAACCCTCCTCTAACCTGGACGGCGCTGGGCCAATATTACACCGCCCTATGGGACTAAACTGTTATATAATATAATATACTGTTTTATAATATACTGTTATATAAAATACTGTTTTATAATATACCGTTATTTAAAACACTGTATGTAATATACGGTCGTATAATGTACTGTTATATAATATACTGTTATATAATATACTGTATCAATGTACATATCTGGAGTACTTCTCCTGTCTTATCCGTTGTCCTGTGTGAATTTAAGTATGCTCTCTCTATTTCTCTCTTTCTCTCTTTCTTGCTGGTCATTTATGAACATTTGAACATCTTGGCCATGTTCGGTTATAATCTCCACCCGGCACAGCCAGAAGAGGACTGGCCACCCCTCATAGCCTGGTTCCTCTCTAGGTTTCTTCCTAGGTTTTGGCCTTTCTAGGGAGTTTTTCCTAGCCACCGTGCTTCTACACCTGCATTGCTTGATGTTTGGGGTTTTAGGCTGGGTTTCTGTACAGCACTTTGAGATATCAGCTGATGTAAGAAGGGCTATATAAATAAATTTGATTTGATTTTTGTGTGTGCGCGCACAAATTCTACAGGAAATGAGCAATATATCCCTGAGCCAATGTCCTAGTAGTCATGCATAGTATATTAGATACATGTCTGAACATTACTGTGGAATGGTATGATATATTCATTGATATGATGAGGACAGTAATCACGCTGTCAATCTATATTATATGCAGACGATATAATTTCAATCAGATGAATCAACTGAACAGAGAAGACATGTAAAGATAATGACATGATACGAAGGATAATGTATTAGAATCTGACATATCGGATAATGTATTAGAATCTGACATATCGGGTAATGTATTAGAATCTGACATATCGGATAATGTATTAGAATCTGACATATCGGATAATGTATTAGAATCTGACATATCGGATAATGTATTAGAATCTGACATATCGGATAATGTATTAGAATCTGACATATCGGATAATGTATTAGAATCTGACATATCGGATAATGTATTAGAATCTGACATATCGGATAATGTAGGCCTAATGACTCTAATCCTATGGGTACTGTGTGATTGACTGATGGCATTAATTAATTAGTGATTTATCACATCCTTACTGTGCACTTTAGGCAACGACAATCCCGATGAGCCTTTCTGTTTATTCTAACCTGGAAGTGAGAGTCGCAACACACAGCCTGTTTTAAAATGAGATGATCTGCAGCATTTCTCTCCTTTCCAGAGAATAATCTTTGGATTAAGATTAGGATTCCAGGGAAGGAAGGGAGTGGATTAATTCCATCATTCAGACTAACTAGAGTAATCATCACAACTGCTAGATAAGTATAATGTATACTCTGAGTTTACAGAAACATTAGGAACACCTTGAGGAACAGCCTCAATTTGTTGGGGCATGGATTATTCTACAAGGTGTCGAAAGCGTTCCACAGGGATGCTGGCCCATGTTGACTCCAATTTTTATATTTTACCTTTATTTAAACTAGGCAAGTCAGTTATGAACAAATTCTTATTTTTAATGACGGCCTAGGAACAGTGTGTTAACTGGTCTAGGAACAGTGGGTTAACTGGTCTAGGAACAGTGGGTTAACTGGTCTAGGAACAGTGGGTTAACTGGTCTAGGAACAGTGGGTTAACTGGTCTAGGAACAGTGGGTTAACTGGTCTAGGAACAGTGGGTTAACTGGTCTAGGAACAGTGGGTTAACTGGTCTAGGAACAGTGGGTTAACTGGTCTAGGAACAGTGGGTTAACTGGTCTAGGAACAGTGGGTTAACTGCCTTGTTCAGGGGCAGAACGACAGATTTTTACCTTGTCAGCGCGGGGATTTTCTCTTGCAACCTTTCGGCTAAGGGCAACACTTTAAAAAGTCAATTGATCAATACATTTTTTTAACTGTCTGCCATTGATTGGTATCTGTTCAGATTTGCAAAACATTGCCCTCTTAACCCAAGGAAGTTTCAATCGACATCACACTTTGATTAATGAAAATGACACAATAAACAAACAAAAAATATCAGTTTTTAAGTTGTAAGCTCACAAGTTAAGCTTATTTTGAGAGAAATAATAAAAATAAAAAAATACATTTTAAAACAGTAATTCTACATGACATTCCAACATCGTTTCATGATCTGAAATGTAACTCCCTTTCGGTGGTTAGGTAGGATTCAACGGTTCATTAGCTATGCATTTGCAGTTACCTGAGGGGGGTTGTGGGATGTTGGCGCTGGGAGCTGGATGTCAGGTCACCTGAAGTGACGAGACCATCCGGGAGAAAAACAGAAAGATCCTGAACAGACATTCATAATGTTTACCTGCATCTCATTACCATAACTTTACTGTAGGTTACATCTTAGAAATCACGTCCTTGTCATATGCCTTTAACAGCATTTCCACACGGTTAAGTCTAAGAAGTCAAAAAAACTATTTTTAGGCTTTAGGGCTGCATTTAACTTTTTTTTTCTTCTTTTTTAAAACACGACAGACAAAGTACATTTGTACATTTTGAATTCCTTTCCATAAGCTTTTAACCATACCCATACACGATATATACAAAAGTATGTGGACACCCCTTCAAATGAGTAAATTTGGCTATTTCAGTCACATCCATTGCTGACAGGTGTATAAAATCGAGCACACAGCCATGCAATCTGCAATCACAAACATTGACAGTAGAATGGCCCTTACTGAAGAGCTCAGTGACTTTCAACGTGGCACCGTCATAGGATGCCACCTTTCCAATAAATCAGTTTGTCAAATTTCTGCCCTGTTGGAGCTGCCACGGTCAACTAGTAAGTTCTGTTATTTTGAAGTGGAAACGTCCAGGTGCAACAACGGCTCAGCTGCGAAGTGGTAGGGCCACACAAACTCACAGAACGGGACCGCCGAGTGCTGAACCGCGTAGCTTGTGAAAATTGTCTGTCCTCGGTTGCACCACTCACTACCGAGTTCCAAACTGCCTCTGGAAGCAACGTCAGCACAAGAACTGTTCGTCGGGAGCTTCATGAAATTTATTTCCGTGGCCGAGCAGCCGCACACAAACCTAAGATCACAATGCGCAATGCCAAGCGTCGGCCGTAGTGGTGTAAAGCTCCGCCGCCATTGGACTCTGGAGCAGTGGAAACGCGTTCTCTGGAGTGATGAATCACGCTTCACCATCTGGCAGTCCAACGGACGAATCTGGGTTTGGCGTATACCAGGAGAACTCTACCTGCCTCAATGCATAGTGTAAAGTTTGGTGGAGGAGGAATAATGGTCTTGGACTGTTTTTCATGGTTCCCGGCTAGGCCCCTTAGTTCCAATGAAGGGAAATCTTAATGCTATAACATACAATGACATTCTCGATGATTCAATAGTTGCAACTTTTTGGCAACAGTTTGGGTAAGGCCCTTTCCTGTTTCAACATCACATTGCCCCCATGCACAAAGCGAGGTCCATACAGAAATGGTTTGTCGAGATCGATGTGGAAGAACTTGACTGGCCTGCACAGTGCCCTGACCTCAACCCCATCAAACAAATTGGGAGATGAATTGGAACGCAGACTTCGAGCCAGCCCTAATCACCCCACATCAGTGACCAACCTCACTAATGCTCTTGTGGCTGCAAGTCCCCCACAGCAATGTTCCAACATCTAGTGGAAAGCCTTCCCAGAAGAGTGGAGGCTGTTATAGCAGCAAAGGGGGGGACCAACTCCATATTAATGCCCATGATTTTGGAATGAGATGTTTGACGAGCAGGTGTCCACATACTTTTGGTCATGTAGTTTATAATAACTATAAACTCTTGAAATGTGTATGTTTAATTCCTATGTCCTAGTGCAGACAGGTTAACTAAACATCTCATAGTGCAGACAGGTTAACTAAACATCTCCTAGTGCAGACAGGTTAACTAAACATCTCCTAGTGCAGACAGGTTAACTAAACATCTCCTAGTGCAGACAGACAGGTTAACTAAACACCTCCTAGTGCAGACAGGTTAACTAAACATCTCCTAGTGCAGACAGGTTAACTAAACATCTCCTAGTGCAGACAGGTTAACTAAACATCTCCTAGTGCAGACAGACAGGTTAACTAAACATCTCCTAGTGCAGACAGGTTAACTAAACACCTCCTAGTGCAGACAGGTTAACTAAACACCTCCTAGTGCAGACAGGTTAACTAAACACCTCCTAGTGCAGACAGGTTAACTAAACATCTCCTAGTGCAGACAGACAGGTTAACTAAACATCTCCTAGTGCAGACAGACAGGTTAACTAAACATCTCCTAGTGCAGACAGGTTAACTAAACACCTCCTAGTGCAGACAGGTTAACTAAACATCTCCTAGTGCAGACAGGTTAACTAAACACCTCCTAGTGCAGACAGGTTAACTAAACACCTCCTAGTGCAGACAGGTTAACTAAACATCTCCTAGTGCAGACAGACAGGTTAACTAAACACCTCCTAGTGCAGACAGGTTAACTAAACATCTCCTAGTGCAGACAGACAGGTTAACTAAACACCTCCTACATAAACCTCTCTATAAATCCCAAAGTACACCCTTTTCCCTACATAGTGCACTACTTTTTCAGGTTAACTAAACACCTCCTAGTGCAGACAGGTTAACTAAACACCTCCTAGTGCAGACAGGTTAACTAAACACCTCCTAGTGCAGACAGGTTAACTAAACACCTCCTAGTGCAGACAGGTTAACTAAACACCTCCTAGTGCAGACAGGTTAACTAAACATCTCCTAGTGCAGACAGGTTAACTAAACATCTCCTAGTGCAGACAGGTTAACTAAACACCTCCTACATAAACCTCTCTATAAATCCCAAAGTACACCCTTGTCCCTACATAGTGCACTACTTTTGACTGGAGCCTGGTTAAAAATAAGCGCTCTATATAGGGAATAGGGTGCCGTTTGGGACACTCACCTATACGTGTAGTGGAGTGTGTCATATTTTCCAGTGTGACTGTTGCCCACTGCAGTTCTGCTGTTTGGTTTTAGATAGAACACACTGACACACAGATGTACAGTCAGGTGATGTGTCCCCTGTCAAGATGAACAAGGTGAGAAAAATGGAGCAAGTAACTGAGTGTTATTTATACCAGTTTATACCAGTTTAAACTAGTAGACTGACGTGAAATCGCTGTTCCTCATTAAGGCAACCAACCAATGGGGAAGCCTAATTTGACCGGAGAATGGGGACTTTAAAGCCATTAGCTAAATAGGGTTAATTCCACATACAGTAATTAAAAAACAAGCTTCTGTAACAAGGCATGGGATTTAGTGTCGTTTCTTGGTGATTTAGTAACATAGCAGACTTAATATTCCAACAAGGTATGTTCTTGAGACTGTATTCATACATACATATTGGGGAGAAAGGAGAGAGAGAGAGAGAGAGAACAGAGAGCGAGATCATCGGAGAGAGAGAGAGAGAACAGAGAGAGATAATCAGAGAGAGAGAGAACAGAGAGAGAGAACAGAAACAGAGAGAGTGAGAACAGAGAGAAAGAAAAGAGTGATACTCAGAGAGAGAGATAAAACGGAGAGAGATAATCAGAGAGAGAGAGAACAGAGAGAGAGAGAACAGTAAGAGATAATCAGAGAGAGAAAACAGAGAGAGATAATTAGAGAGAGAGAGAGAGAGAGAGAGAGAGAGAGAGAGAGAGAGAGAGAGAGAGAAAAAACAGTGAGAGATAATGAGAGAGAGAGAGAAAACAGAGAGAGATAATCAGAGAGAGAGAGAAAACAGAGAGAGATAATCAGAGAGAGCGAGAGAGAGAACAGAGAGAGAGAGAGAGAGACCCGTTGTGTTGGAGGAGGACGCAGAGAGCTGTGGGTTGGCAGCGCACTACATTGCTGCCTGCCATAAATTGAGGGACAGTGTCTGACAAACCAATCAACCTGCACATGTCCTCTACTGTATGCTTATTGTTATTGTTCAATGTATGGTTATTTTGACCCTTGATTATTGTTGTTACTGTTGTCCCGTTGACAATTTTGATTCTCATTATCTTAATATTGTAAATATCCAAACTAAGCTTTGGCAATATGTACCTTTTTACGTCATGCCAATGAACGAAATTGAATTGAATTGAATTGAATTGAGAGAGAGAGAGATAATCAGAGAGAGACAGAAAACAGAGAGAGATAATCAGAGAGAGAGAACATATAGAGAGAACAGAGAGAGATAATCAGAAAGAGATAATCAGAAAGAGAGAACAAAGAGTGATAATCAGAGAGAGAGAGAGAGAGAGAGAGAGAGAGAGAGAGACAAGAGAGAGAGAGAGACGAGAGAGAGAGAGAGACGAGAGAGAGAGAGAGAGAGAGAGACGAGAGAGACGAGAGAGAGAGAGAGAGAGAGAGAGAGAGAGAGAGAGAGAGAGATAATCAGATAGAGTCCTGGGGTTCTGTTCACAAACAGACCCCACACTGCCCCAGGACAGAGAGTGAGAGAGAGAGACAGGCTGGGCTGTGTGCACACTGCCCACAAAATGAGATGGAAACTGAGCTTCACTTCCTAACCTCCTGCCAAATGTATGACCATATTATAGACACATATTTCCCTCAGATGACACAGACCCACAAAGAATTCGAAAACAAATCCAATTTTGATAAACTACCATATCTAGTGGGTGAAATACCACAGTGTGCCATCACAGCAGCAATATGTGTGACCTGTTGCCACAAGAAAAGGGAAACCAGTGAAGAACAAACACCATTGTAAATATATTTTGTACTTTTGTACTTTAACTATCATTACAACACTGTAAATATACATATTATGAGATTTGACATGTCTTTAGTCTTTAGGAATTTTTGTGAGTGTAATGTTTACTGTTAAATTTGTATTGTTTATTTCACTTTTGTTTATTTTGTTTGCTTTGGCAATGTTAACATATGTTTCCCATGCCAATAAAGCCTTTAAATTGAATTGAAATCTAATTTGAATTGAGAGAGAGAGAGTCAGACCATGAGACACGCCGAAAAAATCCGTCTTCTCACAAAAATGTCTCTTCTCACAAAAATGTCTCTTCTCACAAAAATGTCTCTTCTCACAAAAATGTCTCTTCTCACAAAAATGTCTGTAGTGTCCGAACGGTTTGGTCAACTTTGGAAAGATGAGACTCACTAACACCATGTTCTCCACTTTGCTCTTTGACCCCTTCAAGTGTCACGGGACTCGTCTGATACATACGAATGAATGGAAATATGGAGGTCGTTAAATATGTGTCCAATTTAACAAAAATATTTCCTGAGCGTTCTTATGTCTCCTAGATAAAGGACAGACACTTCAACACCTTAATCCTCATGATTTATTTTCTGACTGTCTTTTTTGCCATTTATGAATGTTTAACTAACTAAACACACACACACATACACACACACACACACACACACACACACACACACACACACACACACACACACACACACACACACACACACACACACACACACACACACACACGTCTGACTGTACTGGAGGCCACATCATAACACACAGGAAATTACACCGAAGTAGAGGTCAAGACGAAAGCGTTATTAATTAAATAATAAATTCTCTTCCCGTTGTCCAGAGTGTAATACTGTAACTTTTAAGTAGCTTTTGGAATCTGTTTCCAAGTTCAAGATATAAGTTCAAGTTTATTCATGTCCACACAGCAGTCAATACAAACTGAGTGGTCAAACGGTATATGCATTATCTACTCTATCTAAAGAGATTGATGATCTAGGATCTGCAGTCGTTCGTGACGCATCCACTGATGTTACAGTACTAATATTAATATATATACTAATATTATACTAATATTACAGTCATGAAAGATGTAGAGTTACCTAAGATATAAGAACAGTGTGTCACCTCTACTGAACAGAAACCAGAGTACAGTTAGACACTAGTTACTTGTTACTTTTATCTATTTTTCTTACTCGTATTTTTTTTTTAAACTGCACCGTTGGTTAGAGGCTCGTAAGTAATCATTTCACTGTAAGGTCTACCTACACCTGTTGTATTCGGCGCATGTGACTAATACAATTTGATTTGATTAGTTTCGTCTCTTAGTGTTACAGAAGTCGCCACAGGTTCCCTCCCTAAAAGAAACCAAGGTCGTTTCGGCCAACAGGGAGCCACACTGATCAACGACAAGCCCTCCCGACGCACCCTGTCCAGCGTGGGCTGAATCAGGTCCACAGGGGGAAATGCGTAAAGGAAGGTTCAAGGCCACTGGTGAGAGATAGCATCCGTTCCCAACGGAGCGCTCAGGTCCCTTTATCAAGAAAAACAGACGAACATTTCACCATATCTGGGAGACAACCCAGCCTCCTCTCCCGAAAGCGGGGCGCCTCTCCCTGGATAGTAGATCCGCACCTGTGTTGAGGTGCCAATGGAGATACATTGCCAAGAGCGGAGACAAATGTGCAATACTCCGCCGCAGTAGGGAGCGAGACAAAGATAGGGGGTAGCAAGACCACACCCATCTCTTTCAGTTGATGTGCACCACCACTGTCCTGCTGTTAGTCCTCATCACCACCACTGTCCTGCTGTTAGTCCTCATCACCACCACTGTCCTGCTGTTAGTCCTGTTAGTCCACATCACTACCACTGTCCTGCTGTTAGTCCTCATCACCACCACTGTCCTGCTGTTAGTCCTCATCACCACCACTGTCCTGCTGTTAGTCCTCATCTCCACCACTGTCCTGCTGTTAGTCCTCATCTCCACCACTGTCCTGCTGTTAGTCCTCATCACCACCACTGTCCTGCTGTTAGTCCTGTTAGTCCACATCACTACCACTGTCCTGCTGTTAGTCCTCATCACCACCACTGTCCTGCTGTTAGTCCTCATCACCACCACTGTCCTGCTGTTAGTCCACATCACTACCACTGTCCTGGTGTTAGTCCTCATCTCCACCACTGTCCTGCTGTTAGTCCTCATCACCACCACTGTCCTGCTGTTAGTCCTGTTAGTCCTCATCTCCACCACTGTCCTGCTGTTAGTCCTCATCACCACCACTGTCCTGGTGTTAGTCCTCATCACCACCACTGTCCTGGTGTTAGTCCTCATCTCCACCACTGTCCTGCTGTTAGTCCTCATCACCACCACTGTCCTGCTGTTAGTCCTGTTAGTCCTCATCACCACCACTGTCCTGCTGTTAGTCCTGTTAGTCCACATCACTACCACTGTCCTGCTGTTAGTCCTCATCACCACCACTGTCCTGCTGTTAGTCCTGTTAGTCCTCATCTCCACCACTGTCCTGCTGTTAGTCCTCATCACCACCACTGTCCTGCTGTTAGTCCTGTTAGTCCTCATCGCCACCACTGTCCTGCTGTTAGTCCTGTTAGTCCACATCACCACCACTGTCCTGCTGTTAGTCCTCATCCACACCACTGTCCTGCTGTTAGTCCTGTTAGTCCACATCACTACCACTGTCCTGCTGTTAGTCCTCATCACCACCACTGTCCTGCTGTTAGTCCTGTTAGTCCTCATCACCACCACTGTCCTGCTGTTAGTCCTCATCACCACCACTGTCCTGCTGTTAGTCCTCATCACCACCACTGTCCTGCTGTTAGTCCTCATCTCCACCACTGTCCTGCTGTTAGTCCTGTTAGTCCTCATCACCACCACTGTCCTGCTGTTAGTCCTCATCACCACCACTGTCCTGCTGTTAGTCCTCATCTCCACCACTGTCCTGCTGTTAGTCCTCATCACCACCACTGTCCTGGTGTTAGTCCACATCACCACCACTGTCCTGCTGTTAGTCCTCATCACCACCACTGTCCTGCTGTTAGTCCTCATCACCACCACTGTCCTGCTGTTAGTCCTCATCACCACCACTGTCCTGCTGTTAGTCCTGTTAGTCCTCATCACCACCACTGTCCTGGTGTTAGTCCTCATCTCCACCACTGTCCTGCTGTTAGTCCTCATCTCCACCACTGTCCTGCTGTTAGTCCTCATCACCACCACTGTCCTGGTGTTAGTCCTCATCACCACCACTGTCCTGGTGTTAGTCCTCATCTCCACCCCTGTCCTGCTGTTAGTCCTCATCACCACCACTGTCCTGCTGTTAGTCCTCATCACCACCACTGTCCTGGTGTTAGTCCTCATCACCACCACTGTCCTGGTGTTAGTCCTCATCTCCACCACTGTCCTGCTGTTAGTCCTCATCACCACCACTGTCCTGTTGTTAGTTCTCATCACCACCACTGTCCTGGTGTTAGTCCTCATCACCACCACTGTCCTGGTGTTAGTCCTCATCTCCACCACTGTCCTGCTGTTAGTCCTCATCACCACCACTGTCCTGGTGTTAGTCCACATCTCCACCACTGTCCTGCTGTTAGTCCTGTTAGTCCTCATCTCCACCACTGTCCTGCTGTTAGTCCTCATCACCACCACTGTCCTGCTGTTAGTCCTCATCACCACCACTGTCCTGCTGTTAGTCCTCATCTCCACCACTGTCCTGCTGTTAGTCCTGTTAGTCCTCATCACCACCACTGTCCTGCTGTTAGTCCTCATCTCCACCACTGTCCTGCTGTTAGTCCTGTTAGTCCTCATCTCCACCACTGTCCTGCTGTTAGTCCTCATCACCACCACTGTCCTGGTGTTAGTCCTCATCACCACCACTGTCCTGGTGTTAGTCCTCATCTCCACCCCTGTCCTGCTGTTAGTCCTCATCACCACCACTGTCCTGCTGTTAGTCCTCATCACCACCACTGTCCTGGTGTTAGTCCTCATCACCACCACTGTCCTGGTGTTAGTCCTCATCTCCACCACTGTCCTGCTGTTAGTCCTCATCAGCACCACTGTCCTGCTGTTAGTCCTCATCACCACCACTGTCCTGGTGTTAGTCCTGTTAGTCCTCATCTCCACCACTGTCCTGCTGTTAGTCCTCATCTCCACCACTGTCCTGCTGTTAGTCCTGTTAGTCCTCATCTCCACCACTGTCCTGCTGTTAGTCCTGTTAGTCCTCATCACCACCACTGTCCTGTTGTTAGTTCTCATCACCACCACTGTCCTGGTGTTAGTCCACATCACTACCACTGTCCTGGTGTTAGTCCTCATCACCACCACTGTCCTGCTGTTAGTCCTCATCACCACCACTGTCCTGGTGTTAGTCCACATCACTACCACTGTCCTGGTGTTAGTCCTCATCTCCACCACTGTCCTGCTGTTAGTCCTGTTAGTCCTCATCGCCACCACTGTCCTGCTGTTAGTCCTGTTAGTCCTCATCTCCACCACTGTCCTGTTGTTAGTTCTCATCACCACCACTGTCCTGGTGTTAGTCCTCATCACCACCACTGTCCTGCTGTTAGTCCTCATCTCCACCACTGTCCTGTTGTTAGTTCTCATCACCACCACTGTCCTGGTGTTAGTCCACATCACTACCACTGTCCTGGTGTTAGTCCTCATCACCACCACTGTCCTGCTGTTAGTCCTCATCAACACCACTGTCCTGCTGTTAGTCCTCATCTCCACCACTGTCCTGCTGTTAGTCCTGTTAGTCCTCATCTCCACCACTGTCCTGCTGTTAGTCCTCATCACCACCACTGTCCTGCTGTTAGTCCTCATCTCCACCACTGTCCTGCTGTTAGTCCTGTTAGTCCTCATCTCCACCACTGTCCTGCTGTTAGTCCTGTTAGTCCTCATCTCCACCACTGTCCTGTTGTTAGTTCTCATCACCACCACTGTCCTGGTGTTAGTCCACATCACTACCACTGTCCTGGTGTTAGTCCTCATCACCACCACTGTCCTGCTGTTAGTCCTCATCAACACCACTGTCCTGCTGTTAGTCCTCATCTCCACCACTGTCCTGCTGTTAGTCCTGTTAGTCCTCATCACCACCACTGTCCTGCTGTTAGTCCACATCACTACCACTGTCCTGCTGTTAGTCCTCATCACCACCACTGTCCTGCTGTTAGTCCTGTTAGTCCTCATCACCACCACTGTCCTGCTGTTAGTCCTCATCAGCACCACTGTCCTGCTGTTAGTCCTCATCACCACCACTGTCCTGCTGTTAGTCCTGTTAGTCCTCATCACCACCACTGTCCTGCTGTTAGTCCACATCACCACCACTGTCCTGCTGTTAGTCCTCATCTCCACCACTGTCCTGCTGTTAGTCCTGTTAGTCCTCATCACCACCACTGTCCTGCTATTAGTCCTCATCACCACCACTGTCCTGCTGTTAGTCCTCATCTCCACCACTGTCCTGCTGTTAGTCCTCATCACCACCACTGTCCTGCTGTTAGTCCTCATCACCACCACTGTCCTGCTGTTAGTCCTGTTAGTCCTCATCACCACCACTGTCCTGCTGTTAGTCCTCATCACCACCACTGTCCTGGTGTTAGTCCTCATCACCACCACTGTCCTGGTGTTAGTCCTCATCTCCACCACTGTCCTGCTGTTAGTCCTCATCACCACCACTGTCCTGGTGTTAGTCCTCATCACCACCACTGTCCTGGTGTTAGTCCTCATCTCCACCACTGTCCTGCTGTTAGTCCTCATCACCACCACTGTCCTGGTGTTAGTCCTCATCTCCACCACTGTCCTGCTGTTAGTCCTGTTAGTCCTCATCTCCACCACTGTCCTGCTGTTAGTCCTCATCTCCACCACTGTCCTGCTGTTAGTCCTGTTAGTCCTCATCTCCACCACTGTCCTGCTGTTAGTCCTCATCACCACCACTGTCCTGGTGTTAGTCCTCATCACCACCACTGTCCTGCTGTTAGTCCTCATCAACACCACTGTCCTGCTGTTAGTCCACATCACTACCACTGTCCTGGTGTTAGTCCTGTTAGTCCTCATCTCCACCACTGTCCTGGTGTTAGTCCTCATCTCCACCACTGTCCTGCTGTTAGTCCACATCACTACCACTGTCCTGCTGTTAGTCCTGTTAGTCCTCATCTCCACCACTGTCCTGGTGTTAGTCCTCATCACCACCACTGTCCTGCTGTTAGTCCTGTTAGTCCTCATCTCCACCACTGTCCTGGTGTTAGTCCTCATCTCCACCACTGTCCTGCTGTTAGTCCTCATCACCACCACTGTCCTGCTGTTAGTCCACATCACTACCACTGTCCTGCTGTTAGTCCTGTTAGTCCTCATCTCCACCACTGTCCTGCTGTTAGTCCTCATCTCCACCACTGTCCTGCTGTTAGTCCTGTTAGTCCTCATCTCCACCACTGTCCTGGTGTTAGTCCTCATCACCACCACTGTCCTGGTGTTAGTCCTCATCACCACCACTGTCCTGGTGTTAGTCCTCATCACCACCACTGTCCTGGTGTTAGTCCTCATCACCACCACTGTCCTGGTGTTAGTCCTCATCACCACCACTGTCCTGCTGTTAGTCCTGTTAGTCCTCATCACCACCACTGTCCTGCTGTTAGTCCTCATCAACACCACTGTCCTGCTGTTAGTCCTCATCACCACCACTGTCCTGCTGTTAGTCCTGTTAGTCCTCATCACCACCACTGTCCTGCTGTTAGTCCTCATCACCACCACTGTCCTGCTGTTAGTCCTGTTAGTCCTCATCTCCACCACTGTCCTGCTGTTAGTCCTGTTAGTCCTCATCACCACCACTGTCCTGCTGTTAGTCCTCATCACCACCACTGTCCTGCTGTTAGTCCTCATCACCACCACTGTCCTGGTGTTAGTCCTGTTAGTCCTCATCACCACCACTGTCCTGCTGTTAGTCCTCATCTCCACCACTGTCCTGCTGTTAGTCCTCATCACCACCACTGTCCTGCTGTTAGTCCTGTTAGTCCTCATCATCAGCACGTTGGCAACAACAGGAAAAAATGCCTGAACACTATGAACATTGTCCCCAATTGGAGCTTCCCTCGCACAGCTCCCCCTCCCTCGGCCTCCCGAGTGGCACAGCGCACCCCTCCCTCGGGCTCCCGAGTGGCACAGCGCACCCCTTCCTAGGGCTCCCGAGTGGCACAGCGCACCCCTCCCTCGGGCTCCCGAGTGGCACAGCGCACCCCTCCCTCGGGCTCCCGAGTGGCACAGCGCACCCCTCCCTCGGGCTCCCGAGTGGCACAGCGCACCCCTCCCTCGGGCTCCCGAGTGGCACAGTGGTCTAAGGCACTGCATCTCAGTGCAGGAGGCATCACTACAGTCCCTGGTTCAAATGCAGGCTGTATCACATCCGGCCGTGATTGGGAGTCCCATAGAACGGCGCACAATTGGCCCAGCGTCGTCCAGGTTTGGCCGGGGTAGGCCGTCATTGTAAATAAGAATTTGTTCTTAACTGACTTGCCTAGTTAAATAAAGGTAATATAAATATAGAAATACATAACCCGGCCAATAGGGGTCCCTAGCGACAACAGCCGGGAGGTCCGCACACCGAGCCAGAGCCCGTATGCATGATGGGACACCCAGAGGGACCGGTTTCGGTGGCACGATGCGTCCAAGTGAGTGTCTATCACCCACTGCTGGAACGGTTGCATCAGCAACAGTCCGGGGGAAACCACGTCCATCAAAGAAGCCATCATCCCCAATAAGCACAGGCACATGTGACCCAGCCATCTGCGGGTACAAGAACACACGATTCTCGACTAACTCGAGTCCCAGAAACAGAATGCGCTGAGATGGAGTCAAACAGCTCTTCTCTTGATTGACTATGAAACCCAGAAACTGAACATGGGAAACCAACATGGATGTAACACCACCTGCCCCCTCGACCCCGCATCCAGGTAGTCCAATATCCTGAGCCCCAGACACCACACTAGGTGCCAAACCCGCCTCCACAACTTTGGTGATAGTGCGAGGCAAGAGGGGAAATACCGAAAGGGAGAACCAGAAACTTGTATTCTACAGCCTCGAAATGGGATATCATGAACTTTCTGTGAGGAGGATTAATTGTCACATACATGTCCTTCAGGTTGATGGAGGTGAACCAATCGGCCGGGCGCACTGACTGTAACAACCGGCCTGTTTGTGAGCATTCTGAAATGTTTGGATCCTGAGGTTCTTGTTTAGGGCACGCAGGTCTAAAATGGGATGCAAAAAGTCCTGTCACTTTTGAGAACCGGGAAATACCGGTTGTACCAGCCATCCTGGACCTCTGACATCGGAACCACACTGGAAATCTCTAAACTCAAAACGAGCACTGAGGCCTTGGGAACAGTCGACTTAATAACGCCGTAAAAATGCGGAGGGCGCAGAAACGAGTTGCAGCCTGTACCCCGACATCACTGTTCACATAATTCAGTGCGATACTGTGCATGTATGCCATTGGTCGACACAGACTGCAAGTCTCCCATTGTGCTTTCTTTTCATGTCCACCACTCTCGACAACTGAGTGTCTGACTGTGGGGAACGAACTCTTTATTCAGCTCACATGTGGAAGACACAACACTCTTTTTAAAATGTTCTTCTTAAGGGGTGGATCAGCTTAATATTGCGAAAACATTGTTACTTCCATCAATGTAATTGTCTGCATCATTTCCAATCCCCAATATGTTTTTGGGGTAAATATATATATCCATACACATACACATATATACATAGATATATACATATATACATACACATACCTATATATACATACATATACACATATATACATACACATACCTATATAGACATACATATACACATATATACATACACAAACCTATATAGACATACATATATACATACACATACACATATATACATACATATACCTATATATACATACACATATACATATATACATACATATACACATATATACATACCTATACCTATATATACATACATACTTTTTTTAGAATATACCTTTATTACTCCCCAAACCCTACCACCCTTCCCCCAATGGGAGTAAACTAATAAACACTTCGGCTTCTACCTTCAGTTTATACATATTATACACATTTTACAGACACAATTTATTTTACAATAGTTATATTTTGTTTGTTTTCAGTCCTTCCTCTATTTCTGATGTCCATCCAGTTTGTTTTCTATTTGTAACTGTGGTATTTCACAAATTTTGTGAACCTATAAACATTTTACAGACCCCGTATGTTTTACATTGGTTATCTTGTCATTAGTCCCACCCTTCAGCCCTCCCATCTATCTCTCAACATCATCCATTTTGGATTTCCATTTGCCATATATTTTTCAACTGTGCTGTGATGCTTCACAAAAGTACTGAACCTTTCTATTCTATTCTTGTAAATTAAAAATAAACATTTTTGCTCAAATAATTAGTATATTATTGATTGATTGACTATGGCTTTTCAGATCACCCAGGAGTGCTATCTGCAGAGTTAGCTCAAGGTAAATGTTTATATTCTTCAGCCATTCCTGAACCTGCGACCCAAAACAAGCTACATATAGACAGTACCAAAACAAGTGATCTAATGATTCTGTCTGTTCGCAGCAAAATCTGCAGAGCTGGGAAGATTGTATCCCCCATATATATAACATTCTATTGGTTGCAAGAAATTTGTATAGTAATTTAAATTGAAAAATTCAAAGTTTTGAATCCGGCGTTGTTTTGCGTATCAATTCATAAACCGTGTGCCATGGAATGGGTACATCGAAAATCTCTTCCAAACTATTTTCCTTAAATGAAATTGATATATGTTTTTATTTATCACACTTTTCTTTAACCATTTATGTTCTTTAATACAGAGCCGACATACAAGTTCCCTCCTTTTTCCCCTTCTACTTGCCTCTTCCATTTTTGTGGTAATGCTGCAATTAGTTGGTTGTAATTTTGGGTTGAGCAGACATTTCCATATGTCTGTGTTAGCTGTATGTGAAAATTATATATTTTTTTTAAATTTCTTCGAAAATATGTTTTTTTTAAATCAATTAGTATATTTCAGTTTAACCACAATATTTGTTGTATTATTTGTTCTGTCTTTTCTGGTGGATTAAACTGAAATTGCAACCAACTTTCTAAGGCTTGTTTAAAAAATAAAGATATTTTCGAGATGATTTCCTTTTCAAACAATCGAAAGTGAGCAGGTGTAATCTGAATAAAGGGAAAAAGGCCCTTCTTGAACGTAGGATGAGACATTCCTACCAATTTACTAGAGAACCAGTTCAGATTTAAGTATAACTTTTGCATGACTGATGCGTTTAGTGAGAGGTCTAATGCTTTAATATTTAATCATTTCTGCCCTCCGAATTCATATTCGTTATATAAATAGGCCCTTTTAATTTTGTCTGGCTTGCCGTTCCAAATAAAAATGAAATTTTTTTGTTCAAAGCAGGTCACTTGGTGAAAACCATAAGCAAATAGGTAAACTGTGATATGACTAAAGAGTTAATCAGGGTGATTTTTTCACAAATAGACAGGTATTTTCCTTCCCATGGTAGAAAGATCTATTTTTGCTAACTTTCTTTAAAAAATGCATTGGAGTGAGATCATTTCTTTCTTTTGGGATTTGTATACCGAGTATGTCCACATCTCCGTCAGACCATTTAATTGGTAAACTACATAGTAATGTAAAATTTGAATTTTTTTGTGATCCTATACGTATCACTTATCATAATTTGTTTTTTTATCCAGGTTAGGACAAGTATCTAGATCCTCTAGGAGGCCGTGGAGAGATTCTAATTGTGGATTTAAAAGAAAACATGAATCATCAGCGTACAATGAAACCTTAGTTTTTAAGCCACGGATTTCTAATCCCCTAATAGTATTGTTTGATCTAATTTTAACAGCTAACATTTCAATGGCCATAATAATTAAATATGCCGATAGTGGGCAATCTTGTTTTACTCCTCTTGACAGTTTAACACTTTCTGAGATGTAGCCATTATTTACTATTTTACACCTAGGGTTACTATACATACCTTTAACCCATTTTATAAGAGATTCCCCAAAATTGAAATATTCTAGGCATTTATATTTAAACTCCAGTCGTACTTTATCAAAAGCCTTTTCAAAATCAGCTATGAAAACCAGGCCTGGTGTCCCCGATATTTCATAGTGTTCTATTGTTTCCAGTACTTGTCTTATATTATCTCCAATGTATCGTCCATGTAAAAAACCTGTCTGATTAGGATGAATAATATCTGACAAAAGCTTTTGTTATTCTATGCGCCAAGCATTTTGCTAGGATTTTTGCATCACAAAAGGTCTCCAATTTTTTTAACGGACTGGATCTTTATATATACCACTTGGGTCCTGTTTCAGTAATAATGATATCGGACCTTGTTGCGTGTCTGATAATCTACCGTTTATATAGGAGTGGTTAAAACATGCTAATAATGGTCCTCTGAGTATATCAAAAGGTTAGGTATACTTCCACTGGTATGCCATCCAGCCCTGGAGTTTTCCCAGACTTAAAGGCTTTAATTGCATCAAGAAGTTCCTCCTCTGTAATTTGGCCTTCACATGAGTCTTTCTGTACAGATGTTAATTTTACATTATTATTAGGAAAAAAATCCATACAATTAGTTTCAGTTAGTGGAGATGGAGGAGACTGAAACGAAAACATATTCTTAAAGTGCTTTACTTCCTCTTCAAAATATCATTCGGTGAATCATGCGTGACTCCATCATTTCTAACAAGTTTCAATACTTTTTTTGGTAGTATTTCTATATTGAAGATTGAAAAAGAATTTGGTCAATTTTTCCCATATTCCATCCAGTTCACTTTATTTTTATAATATATGGATCTTTCTTGAATAAGTTCCTCCATTTCTTTTTGTTTGTCCTCTAACTTATTCTGTGCCTCTATGGTACAGTTTTTATTTCTATCTAACTGTACTGTTAGTCCTTCAACTTCCTTTGTTTAATATGGACTCTTTTGATCTAAATTGCTTTTGTTTTATAGATGAGTACTGATTTGCGTGGCCTCTAAAGGCACATTTAAAAGTGTCCCATACAATAAGGGGATCTGCTGTACCTATGTTATGTCTGAAAAAGTCAGTTATAAATTCTAGTTCTAAACAATTTATCATCTAGTAGGATTTGATTAAATTTCCAATATCCTCGCCCACGTGGAAATTCTGTAAGAGTAATATATATGCCAATTATGTGATGATCCGACTGCATTCTGTCCCTTATCGACACGTTTTTAACTTTTGGTGCCAGAGAGAATGGCATAAGAAAGTAGTCAAGACGACTAGCTTGAAGCCTCTGCCATATATATCTCACTAGGTCAGGGTATTTAAGACACAACACTCTCGACACCCATGAATACTGTTAGTTAGAACACCGTGAATACTGTGAGGTAGAACACCGTGAATACTGTGACGTAGAACACCGTGAATACTGTGACGTAGAACACTGTGAACACTGTGGAAGAACACCATGAATGCTGAGGTAGAATACTGTGAATACTGTGAGGTAGAACACTGTGAGGTAGAACACCGTGAACACTGAGGTAAAACACTGTGAGGTAAAACACTGAACATTGTGAGGTAGAACACTGTGAGGTAGAACACGGTGAATACTGTGAGTTAGAACACCATGAATACTGTGAGGTAGAACACCGTGAATTCTGTGAGGTAGAACACGGTGAATACTGTGAGTTAGAACACCATGAACACTGTGAGGTAGAACACCGTGAATTCTGTGAGGTAGAACACCGTGAACACTGAGGTAGAACACCAAGAACACTGAGGTAGAACACCGTGAATACTGTGAGGTAGAACACCGTGAATACTGTGAGGTAGTACACCGTGAACACTGTGAGGTAGAACACTGTGAGGTAGAACACTGTGAACACTGTGAGGTAGAACACTGAGGTAGAACACCGTGAACACTGAGGTAGAACACCGTGAACCCTGAGGTAGAACACTGTGAGGTAGAACACTGAGGTAGAACACTGTGAACCCTGAGGTAGAACACTGAGGTAGAACACTGAGGTAGAACACTGAGGTAGAACACTGAGGTAGAACACTGTGAACCCTGAGGTAGAACACTGAGGTAGAACACCGTGAACACTGAGGTAGAACACTGTGAGGTAGAACACTGAGGTAGAACACTGTGAACACTGAGGTAGAACACTGTGAACCCTGAGGTAGAACAATGTGAGGTAGAACACTGAGGTAGAACACTGTGAACCCTGAGGTAGAACACTGTGAACCCTGAGGTAGAACACCGTGACTACTGTGAGGTAGAACAATGTGAGGTAGAACACTGTGAGGTTGAACACTGTGATGCAAAACACTGTGAGGTAAAACACTGAACATTGTGAGGTAGAACACTGTGAGGTAGAACACCGTGAATACTGTGAGTTAGAACACCATGAGTCCTGTGAGGTAGAACACCATGAATACTGTGAGTTAGAACACCATGAATACTCTGAGGTAGAACACCATGAGTCCTGTGAGGTAGAACACCGTGAATACTGTGAGTTAGAACACCATGAACACTGTGAGGTAGGACACCGTGAACACTGTGGCGTAGAACACCTTGAACACTGTGAGGTAGAACACCATGAATAGTGTGAGGTAGAATACCGTGAACAGTGTGAGGTAGAACACTGTGAACACTGTGGGGTAGAATCAATGTGTTTAAGTGCTGATGTTTGCCTGAAGCCCGGTTCTCTCTGGGTTCGGGGGCTTTGGCTACCAGTGATGTACCCCGATTAGCCATGCCATTTGGTGGTACTGTTGTCACAGTGAACATCTGGAAAGGGGACCATGCCGCCTCCCCTGTCGTCGCACTAGGTGCACGGGGGCTGCTGCCTCCCCAGTTCTGTGGAGGGACCAGCTTTCACTTCACCCTTAAAATGGCACATTACCCAGCAGACTGGCGCTGCTCTTGTGTAACAAGCAGGAGTAGACTTGGAGGTGGACCAGGAAGCTGGAGAAGCCGCCGGGCCTCTGTCTGCCACCTAGTGCTTCTTTTCTCCTCAAAATGAGACTCCAGGGCCGAGCCGAACAACCCCGTATGAGAAATGGGCTCGTCCAAGTACAACTTTTTATCTCTCTCCGGCACCTGCGACAATTTCAACTAAAGGTGCCACTGCGCCACGTAGGTAGCTCCCATGCTTCTCCCAAGTGCAAATGGACATGCCCAAGACGAAATAGTCCATAGCATGAATCTCATCTAGGAGCTCTGCGTGGGTCTCCCCAGCAGCCAGAACCATGTTGGCCAGCCAACAGTTTAGTGTGATAAACCTGCAGTATTGTAACGGTGTTCAGGGACCGGTCCACCAACTCCTAGGACAGGTACATATTGTCAAGCTGCGCCCTCTGAAAAAACAACAGTACTTATTCGGAAGCTAAAGGGGTTAGCAATACCTTTGACAAGCGTGCAGCCGGTTGGTGACATAGATCAATGAGCGGAACGCTAGAAGCCAGGGGTTCCCCTGCTACATCCGAAGCCAAACCCTCCATTTCTGTCTCAGAAAACCTCCCCCCGGAACTGGCCAGAGTCGCCACGTCGGCATCACAACGTGAATCCTGTGTAATACCAAAGAAGACCGAGATATCAGCCATCTATCTATATGTCGCCATGCTGTAAGAATAGCTCCATGTGATCCGACCATGAGAAAGTCAACCTCAGTCCCACCAAGCGTTCTAAGGAAGGCTACACGCCCAGCGACAGTGGTCGCACAAGCTGATTCAACCAGGGCATTTTCAGCCTGAACATGCACCCAGTTGAGACATACAAGACAACACTTGTGAGTATCATTCAAAGACATTGTGAAACCGCATGACTGTGGGCAAGGTCATGAACTCGAACCTGGCTTTAAAGCCTTTGTCGAATCATTCGTGCTAGTCAGCTTACTTACAACCGGTTAGCGAGGCTGAAGAATAAGTAACAAATTGGTAGGGAATTTCACAAAAGTACATTGAACAAAAATATAAATGCAACATACAACAATTTCAAAGATTTTACTGAGTTACAGTTCATATAAGGAAATCAGCCAAATTAAATAAATACATTTGGCACTAATCTATGGATTTCACATGACTGGGAATACAAATACAGATGTCCATCTTTTGATCACCGATATCTTTAAAAGAAAGGTAGGGCATGGATCAGAAAACCAGTCAGTATCTGGTATGACCACCGCTTGCCTCATGCAGCGCGACACATCTCCTTCGCATAGAGTTGATCAGGCTGTTGATTGTGGAATGTGGAATTTTGTCCCACTTCTCTTCAATGATTGTGTGAAGTTCCTTGATATTGCTAGGAACTGGAACACGCTGTCGTACACGTCGATCCAGAGCATCCCAAACATGCTCAATGGGTGACATGTCTGGTGAGTATGCATGCCATGGAAGAACTGGTACATTTTCAGCTGAATTGTGTACAGATCCTTGCGACATGGGACCGTACATTATCATGAGGAAACATGAGGTGATGGCGGGGGATGAATAGCAGGACAATGGGCCTCAGGATCTCGTCACAGTATCTCTATGCATTCAAATTGCCATCGATAAAATGCAATTGTGTTCATTGTTCGTAGCTAATGCCTGCCCATAC
>NW_024058230.1:47500-65000 GCF_016432855.1 Salvelinus namaycush
CAGAGCGGGTATGGAAGTCTGGATCCCCCCTAAAAGCATTTAAGGCTCTGTGTGTCTTTAAGCACCATACTTTTTCATTCCATCCTTGCTGTGTGTGTCTGTGTGTGTGTGTGTGAGCTTTTCTTTGACATCTGATTAGAGAAATGACTGATTTACACTTCATGAGGGTTGCCTAATCACACACTTAAAGTTTTGGAAAGATCTGACTTTTTTAACCCTTTGAAACAGCACCTATGACCCCATTTTAAGGCACTTCCGGTTGGCACAGGAAGCTATAAGTAAACACCTATCCTGATCGGGGTATGCTTTTACAGAATCCTGAGTTTTAAGTCTATACGTTAAGAACTGACTGATTTACACAGGGTTGAATGCACTATATATCACAAACTGCTGGTTGGGTAAAACACTTTTAGGGTGATTTTATCACTTCCGGTTGCTCCAGGAAGCTTAGAATCAACACAGGTAGACCTCATAGTGGCTTGATGGATTGTCATTGAAGACAGGTTCATAAGACATTCATAACCCACATAGGGTTTATTTAAAGAATGCACGTTACATTTGCATATGATTCAACAGTGAAAAACACCACATCATATTGCAAACATAACACACTGTTGAATCATATTGCAAACACACACTGTTATATTTGCAATATGATGTGTTGAATCATATTGCAAACATAACACACACTGTTACGTTTGCAATATGATGTGTTGGATCATATTGCAAACATAACACACACTGTTACATTTGCAATATGATGTGTTGAATCATATTGCAAACATAACACACACTGTTACGTTTGCAATATGATGTGTTGAATCATATTGCAAACATAACACACACTGTTACATTTGCAATATGATGTGTTGAATCATATTGCAAATCTAACGTGCATTTGCAATATGATGTGATGTTGAATCATATTGCAAATGTAACGTACATTCTCTTAAATACTTTAGAAATGCAAAAGTCAACGGTCTGATGACCTCAGGATGGCCGGGCAGTGATAGTGGTTCCTCTCCATCGCTCGTTGTGTTAAATTTCATCATGTCGCTTATTGTGATGGTACCCCCCCGTTGAAACATATTGCAAATGTACAAAAGTCAAGTAGCAAGTCGGTGTCCATCAGTCAATTAGATATATTCAGACACCAAACTGATACCATCTGACACCAAACTCACTTTTACCAACTCCTTTAGAAGCCAACTATCACATATTTCAGAGCAGGCCCAAAATTCACAGCGCCTTCCATTTAAACCATAATAAAACAAATAATACGTAGTTATGTTCTAGCTGCGGGTCCAATATTCACATTATGTTTAGCCCTATGTGAGGCGACCTGGAATCCCAAGTTTCGGCTCGATAGGTCATTCGGTGCCCGAGCAAAACCCTAATTGGTGCTGAAAATCCACTTTTTTCCATGCCTTGCTACGGGGTGCTTGAATGAGCAATCGGACAGAATCGTTGAGGTCCATCTCTATGGGCCGAGCCGGTTTCAATGCACCTAGTCTTGAGACTCTGGGACTTTTCTAAATGTCGTCCGTTTCGTTGAGCTGAAAATGAATTGAAAACATAGCAAATACACGAGGCTGTTTATCGGTCTGAGAACCTTCTAGAGCCACATAACTCACCGTGCACAATCGACCTGAGGTCTAGAACAGGTTTGTAAAGTTTCAGAACTCTAAGTCTGACGGTTCTTTAAAAGTTGGAACAAAAGTAACTACCACAGGCACTGTCTGCCTCTTAGCCCCTCAGTGTGTCCCTCCATCATTTCTGTTTGGGTGTGTAAATTTTTCTTTGAAATCTGATGGGACTAATGACTGATTTACAGTTCAGGAGGGTTGCCTAATCACAATTATGAAGTTTTGGAAAGATTTGACATTTTTAACCCTTCAAAACAGCCCATTTGACACCAATTATGGCACTTCCGGTTGGCACAGGAAGCTGAAAGTAAAGACATATACTCACTGGAGTATGCTGTTACAGAATCCTGAGTTTTAAGTCTATATGTTAAAAATTGACTGATTTACATAGGGCTGAATGCACTATTTCTCTCAAATTGCAGGGTGCTTATTGCAAACACTTTTAGGGTGATTTTAACCACTTCCGGTTGCTCCAGGAAGCTTAGAATCGACACAGGTAGACCTCATGGTGGCCTGATGGACTGTCATCAAAGACAGGTTCATAAGACATTCATAACCCACATAGGCTTCAGGTTGAATTTAGGGGAGCAGTCAATGTATTCCTATGGGGCGAAATGTCATTGTAAACTGTTTGATGTAAACACCTTCTTTTAACTGTGAAGGGTTAATGCCACAAGGTCAAAGTTAGGCTTGCACAGATCGGGAGGACCTTAAGAACATTCCTGAGGTGAAATTGTGCTTCTAACCTTAACGGTTCTCTCTCTGTCTCCCAAAAGCAAATAAAATTGACATTGAGGTCAAAAGGTCATTCGTGTCCGTTCTCTTGTAACGGTCGCTGCTCTCAGACCGAGTGAGCTACGGTCAAGCGGGGCATCTCGTTGAACTCGGCACGGCCTAGGGATAATGGGAATGCCATTGCCGGCTTTGTGTGTCTTTAAGCACCGTACTTTTTCACTCCATCATTGCTTTGTGTGTGTGTTTTTGTGTGAGAGAGAGCTTTCCTTTGACATCTGCTTAGAGAAATGACTGATTTACAGTTCATGAGGCTTGTCTAATCACACAAATGAAGTTTTGAAAAGTTCTGACCTTTTTAACCCTTCGAAACAGCACCATGACACCATTTTAAGGCACTTCCGGTTGGCACAGGAAGCTATAGGTAAACACATATCTTGACTGGGGTATGCTGTTACAGAATCCTGAGTTTTAAGTCTATACGTTAAGAATTGACTGATCTACATAGGGTTGAATGCAGTGATTTTCAAAATTGCAAGTCATGTATATCTGGACACTTTTTAGGGTGATTTTAACCACTTCCGGTTGCTCCAGGTAGCTTAAAATCAACACAGGTAGACCTCATAGTAGCCTGATGGATTGTTATCAAAGACAGGTTCATAAGACATTCATAACCCACATAGGCTTCAGGTTGAATTTAGAGGAGCAGTCAATGTATTCCTATGGGGCGAAATGTCATTGTAAAATGTTTGATGTAAACGCCTTCTTTTAACTGTGAAGGGTTAATGCCACAAGGTCAAGGTTAGGCTTGCACAGATCGGGAGGACCTTAGGATTGTTCCTGAGGTGAAATTGTGCTTCTAACCTTAACGGTTCTCTCTCTGTGTCCCAAAAGCAAATGAAATTGACATTGAGGTCAAAAGGTCATTCGTGTCCGTTCTCTTGTAACGGTCGCTGCGCTCAGACCGAGCGAGCTACGGTCAAGCGGGGCATCCCGTTGAACTCGGCACGGCCTGGAGAATATGGCGATGTCATTTTAGTGGTGATTTCAGAATGCTATTTTGGTGCATTCATGGAAGGCGCTGTGAATTTTGGGCCTGCTCTGAAATATGTGATAGTTGGCTTCTAAAGGAGTTGTAAAAAGTGAGTTTGGAGTCAGATGGTATCAGTTTGGTGTCTGAAAATATCCAATTGACTGATGGACACTTGCTAGTTGACTTTTGTTGACACTTGCTAGTTGACTTGCTAGTCGACTTTTGTACATTTGCAATATGTTTCAACGGGGAGGTACCATGAGGAAAAAGCGACATGATGAAATTTCACGCAACGAGCGTTGGAGAGGAACCACTATCACTGCCCGGCCATCCTGAGGTCATCAGGACGTTGACTTTTGTATTTCTAAAGTATTTAAAGAATGCACGTTACATTTGCAATATGATTCAACATCACATCATATTGCAAATCTAACGTGCATTTGCAATATGATGTGATGTTGAATCATATTGCAAATGTAACGTACATTCTCTTAAATACTTTAGAAATGCAAAAGTCAACGGTCTGATGACCTCAGGATGGCCGGGCAGTGATAGTGGTTCCTCTCCATCGCTCGTTTCGTGAAATTTCATCATGTCGCTTTTTCCTCATGGTACCTCCCCGTTGAAACATATTGCAAATGTACAAAAGTCAACGAGCAAGTCAGTGTCCATCAGTCAAATAGATATTTTCAGACACCAAACTGATACCATCTGACTCCAAACTCACTTTTTCCAACTCCTTTAGAAGCCAACTATAACATATTTCAGAGCAGGCCCAAAATTCACAGCGCCTTCTATTTAAACCATAATAAAACAAATAATACGTAGTTATGTTCTAGCTGCGGGTCCAGTTCACACATTATGTTTAGCCCTATGTGAAGCGACCTCGAATCCCAAGTTTCGGCTCGATAGGTCATTCGGTGCCCGAGCAAAACCCTAATTGGTGCTGAAATGCCACTTTTTTCATTGCCTTGCTACGGGGTCCTTGAATGAGCAATCAAACAGGCTCGTTGGGGTCTGTCTCTATGGGCCGAGCCGGTTTCAACGCACCTAGTCTTGAGACTCTGGGACTTTTCTAAATGTCGTCCGTTTCGTTGAGGTCAAAATGAATTGAAAACATGGCAAATACACGATGCTTTTTATCGATCCGAGAACCTTCTAGAGCCATATAATTCACCGTGCACAATCGACCTGAGGTCTAGAACAGGTTTGTAAATTTTCAGAACTCTAGGTCTGACGGTTCTTTAAAAGTTGGAACAAAAGTAACTACTGCAGGCACTGTCTGCCTCTTAGCCCCTCAGTGTGTCCCTCCATCATTTCTGTGTCGGTGTGTATTTTTTATTTTTGAAATCTGATGGGATGAAGGACTGATTTACAGTTCATGAGGGTTGTCTATTCACATATATGAAGTTTTGGAAAGATTTGACATTTTTAACCCTTCGAAACAGCCCATTTGACACCAGTTATGGCACTTCCGGTTGTCACAGGAAGCTATAAATAAACACATATCATCACTGGAGTAGGCTGTTACAGAATCCTGAGTTTTAAGTCTGTATGTTAAAAATTGACTGATTTACATAGGGCTGAATGCACTATTTCTCTCAAACTGCAGGTTGGCTATGGCAAACACTTTTAGGGTGATTTAACCACTTCCGGTTGCTCCAGGAAGCTTAGAATCGACACAGGTAGACCTCATGGTGGCCTGATGGACTGACATCAAAGACAGGTTCATAAGACATTCATAACCCACATAGGCTTCAGGTTGAATTGAGAGGTGCAGTCAATGTATTCCTATGGGGCGACATGTCATTGTAAATTGTTTGATGTAAACACCAGCTTTTAACTGTTAAGGGTTAATGCCACAAGGTCAAGGTTAGGCTTGCACAGATCGGGAGGACCTTAAGAACATTCCTGAGGTGAAATTGTGCTTCTAACCTTAACGGTTCTCTCTCTGTCTCCCAAAAGCAAATAAAATTGACATGAGGTCAAAAGGTCATTTGGGTCCATTTTCTTGTAACGGTCGCTGCGCTCAGACCGAGCGAGCTACGGTCAAGCGGGGCATCTCGTTGAACTCGGCACGGCCTGGAGATAATAGTCATGCCATTGCAGGCTTTGTGTGTCGTTAAGCACCGTACTTTTTTACTCCATCTTTCCTTTTTGTGTGTGTGTGATTGTGTGAGAGAGATTTTCTTTGACATCTGTTGGGAAAAATGACTGATTACAGTTCATGAGGGTTGTCTAATCACACAAGTGAAGTTTTGAAAAGATCTGACCTTTATTACCCTTCAAACCTGACCCTGTGGCACCATTTTAAGGTACTTCCAGTTGACATAGGAAGCTGAAATTGAACACATACCCTCCTTGGTGTAGGCTCTTATATAATATTGAGTTTTAAGTCTTTATGTTAAGAACTGACTTATTTAAAGAGGGTTAAATGAGTGTGTGTTATTTCATAAAATCATATAAAATCACAGGATTCTCGCAGAGCTTCGAGACCCACTTTAAAAATGTACGTCTGAACACACTGCAACTGGATCTGTGATTTAAAAAAAAAAAAAATTCCTCTTTGTGAACATCACCAAACGGTCAATGTACGATTTCTCTTAAATTACGATAGATAAATGGCTGGTTCTTTTTTTCCTGACACCGTATGCTTATGTACTTTGACATGAAGCGGTCAAATTAGCACCCTACTTGCGTTTTAACCCTTTAATCCCAGAAAAATGGCCATAACTCAAAAAGCGCCGAGGTCTCGACGCCATCTCGTTCGGGGCCAACTGCCCATTACTCCAAACCTACGCTCGCCGAGTTTCGTCTTCGAAATATTTTCAGTTTAGGAGAAAAGGCCGCGCTCGTTTGCCACGTGCTCGTGCGCCTGCAATATGATTTATTTTCCCTCTTGTGGGAATTTTCGAGAATGCAGAAAAAAGTCAAAAATTTGTCATTTTTATAAAACGGAAACCGAAATTCCGAAACGTTTTTTTGAGTGACTTCCTGAAAGAGCTCTCCGCCGCCCACGGCCCGACGCCGTCCGCGATTTTCTGCGACGTATTAAGACGTCAGGTAAGGGACCGTACATTTGCAATGGGACTTTCTTCACTAACCATACGGCTCCCGTCCCAGACTTCCCTTAAGGTATGTTAATATAACATCATGTTATAGTGGAGAATCCTATTTACGTGTTGGAGTGCTTGTTTCAGTCTTTCATTGTTTCACTGTTTCAATGTTTCAGTGTTTCATTCTTTCATTCTTTCATTCTTTCATTGTTTCATTGTTTCAGTCGTTCATTGTTTCATTCTTTCATTGTTTCATTGTTTCATTGTTTCATTGTTTCAATATTTCATTGTTTCAGTGCAGGAGATGGTCATGTTCATTCTCTGACAGTTTTTTACAATCACTTAGGCACTAATTTCAGAACATTGATATCATTTCTCTAAACTCTAGACACAAAACTCACAAACGATGATCAAAATGCACATTTTTCATACCTCTGGACACTTTTTCCAATTTCTTGGATACAATACACATAAAGCTTAGATCAATTGTTCCTTGAACTAAAGTCACCTGTTCAAAATGACACAACGTCAGAGTATTACCATTGCAAAATGCAGTTCACATTTTACATCTGAGAAGACTGTCTATTCATTTCATTACAATGATCTAACTATCAATTTATACAACCGCTCAAAATGCTAAGTAACTGTTGCATTACTCTTAATGCATAGTTTTATGGAAACTGACAAACAATATTCCATGTTTAGATCATGAAGGTTTCAGGATAACGAGATCCATTGACACCAATTATTGTGGAATATGAACCAATTGGACTACATTATCTATGGATATAATATTTCATCATCTTTCTTTATCAGACAATGTTTCTATGGTCCCATGTACCACTTTTCCAGACCATTTTTTCAGTTTTACATTACGGTACACTCACCGGCCACTTTATTAGGTACACCTATCTAGTACCCGGTAGGACCCCCTTTTGCCTCCACAACAGCCTGAATTATACACGGTGTTGTACGTTAAGAGATGCCCTTCTGCACACCATTTGTGGCCTTTTTGTTAGCTTGAATGAGTCTGGACATTCTCCTCTGACCTCTCTCATTAACAAGGTGTTTTTCCCTACAGAACTGCCGCTCACTGAATGTGTTTTGTTTATCGCACCGTTCTCTGTAAACTCTAGAGACTGTAGTGCGTAAAAATCCCAAGAGGGCAGCTGTTTCTGAGATGCTGGAATCACCATATCTGGCACCAACAATTATACCACGGTCAAAGTTGCTACGCATCTTGCCCATTCTAATGTTTGGTCGAACAACAACTAAAGCTCTCTACTCTATATACTCTATATATTGAGTTGCAGGCAGCCACGTGATTCATTGTTTGAAGGAGCAGGCTATTTGTGTTAACACACAGGTGTACTTAAACAACCTCTTAAGGATTAGCCCCTTTTTTTCAAATTTTTGCCTAAAATGACATACCCAAATCTAACTGCCTGTAGCTCAGGACCTGAAGCAAGGATATGCATATTCTTGGTACCATTTGAAAGTAACCACTTTGAAGTTTATGGAAATGTGAAAAGAATGTAGTAGAAAATAACACAATAGATCTGGTAAAAGATAATTCAAAGAAGAAACCAACTGTTCTTTTGTATTTTTTTGTACCATCATCTTTGAAATGCAAGAGAAAGGCCATAATGTATTATTCCAGCCCAACTGCAATTTAGATTTTTGCCACGAGATGGCAGCAGTCTATGTGCAAAGTTTTAGACTGATCCAATGAACCATTGTGTTTCTGTTCAAAATGTTGTATCAAGACTGCCCAAATATGCCTAATATGTTTATTAATAACTTATCATGTTCAAAACTGCTCACGCTCCTCAAACAGTAGCAGGGTATTTTTTCACTGTAATAGCTACTGTAAATTGGACAGTGCAGTTAGATTAACAAGAATTTAAGCTTTCTGCCAATATCAGATTTGTCTATGTCCTGGGAAATGTTCTTGTCACTTACAACCTCATGCTAATCGCATTAGCCTACGTTAACTCAACCGTCCCGTGGATGGGACACCGATCCCGCAGAAGCTTTAATAAAGTGGCCGGTGAGTGTATGTATGCAGGCCCTTGTAATTGCTTTTCCAGTACTTCCAACTCGTTACTGATGATTGTTTCACATTGTGGTACGAGTACATAATTAAATGAGTGGTATCCACCTACAACAACATAGCGATAACATGGAGCCGGCAGGTGATCCAGGTCACAATAGAGATCAAGCAGTGGGAGGAGGAAGACAAGGAAGACGTGGTGGTCAAAGGAATAGCAGGGGACGAGCACCCCTTCTGAGAGGTGGTCGTGGGCCTCGTTTGAGAGGTGTGGGGGAACGTGGTAGAGGACAAGGCCAAGGACCAAGACAGCGGCAGCAACAGCAAAGAGTGTCCAATGAAATCCGAGCTACAGTTGTAGACCATGTCGTAAATCATGGCATGACAATGACCGAGGGAGCTACAATGATTCAACCAAACCTCAGAAGATCAACCGTTGCCTCAATCATCAGAACTTTCCGCAATGTCACCATGGCTAATTCGGAAGACGGTATGGTGGGACGCAGACCTCGTATTAGATCAGTGCCGCACACATGGTGATGTTTGGGATGGGATGAAAAACATCCCCAATGATGCTGCCACCACCATGCTTCACTGTGGGGATAGTGTTCTCCGGGGTGATGAGAGGTGTTGGGTTTGCGCCAGACATAGCATTTTCCTTGGTGGCCAAAAAGCTACATTTTTGTCTCATCTGACCAGAGTACCTTCTTCCATATGTTTGGGGAGTCTCCCACATGCGTTTTGGCAAACACCAAACGTGTTTGCTTATTTTTTTCTTTAATGTTCTTATGGTATTTCATGATAAATTAGTTATTTGAACCAATGATTCTGCAAGTGCAAGGTTTCTTTAAAGATATAAATGTTTTATTTATTTATTTTATTTCTCCTTTATTTAACCAGGTAGGCACAATGCAATATTTTGAACATTGGACAGCCTGTGTTACAAGTGATGACCATTTTGAGTTTTGTGTCTAGAGTTTTTGAAAAATGACCACAAGGTTCTGAAATTAGTGCCAAAGTGTAAAAAACTGTATAAAATCTTAAAAAATTACATTGTGCCAAGCATAACATTCAACAGCATTCAACAGACCTGCCCTGCTCAGAAGGACATTGCCATGGCAGCACGGGCCAAAACAATAACACAGCTGAAAACTTTCACTCTGGTGTGTTGTGATCATGTTTGTGTGTGTGTTTGTGTGTGTGTGTGTGTGTGTGTGTGTGTGTGTGTGTGTGTGTGTGTGTGTGTGTGTTTGTGTGTGTGTGTGTGTGTGTTTGTGTGTGTTTGTGTGTGTGTGTGTGTGTGTTTGTGTGTGTTTGTGTGTGTGTGTGTTTGTGTGTGTTTGTGTGTGTGTGTGTGTGTGTTTGTGTGTGTTTGTGCGTGTGTGTGTGTGTGTGTGTTTGTGTGTGTGTGTGTGTGTGTGTGTGTGTGTGTGTGTGTGTGTGTGTGTGTGTGTGTTTGTGTGTGTGTGTGTGTGTGTTTGTGTGTGTTTGTGCGTGTGTGTGTTTGTGCGTGTGTGTGTTTGTGTGTGTGTTTGTGTGTGTTTGTGCGTGTGTGTGTTTGTGCGTGTGTGTGTGTGTGTGTGTTTGTGTGTGTGTGTGTGTGTGTGCGTGTGTGTGTGTGTGCGTGTGTGTGTTTGTGCGTGTGTGTGTTTGCGCGTGTGTGTGTTTGTGTGTGTGTGTGTTTGTGTGTGTGTGTTTGTGTGTGTGTGTGTGTGTGTTTGTGTGTGTTTGTGTGTGTTTGTGTGTGTTTATGTGTGCGTATGTGTGTGTGCCTTGTGAAAGTATTCAGACTCCTTTGATTTCTTTAGATTTTGTTACATAATGAAATAACACGGATTTCATTGTCATTTTCTGTCAACAATCGACACAAAATACTCGGTAATGTCAAAGTGGAAACCTGTTAATATAGAAATTAAATGTCTGAACAGTTTCTATCAGCTGAACAACCTGTTAATATAGAAATTAAATACGTGAATGGATTCTCTCAGCTGAACAATCTGTAGGGGTTCATATATAAATTCCTTCTTCCTCCATAGTTGGAATGACACGGGGTATTAGGCAGTGTCTGTCCCTAGAGCCAGCAGCCCTAGTGCAGCTCTGTTCTGCTCTACGCAAACACACACACACACACACGCACACACACACACACACACACACATAGGCACACACACGCACACACACACGCACACACAAATAGAGACACACACGCACACACAAACACACACACACAAAAACACACACACACACACACACACAGAGACACACACACACACACATAGAGAGAGACACCAGGTCCGTGGGGGTGAATATTGGTGCAGTGTTATTTAAATGCCTGCAGCTTCTTCATGTCTTCTGACATTCTCTTGATTTGAAATAATTTTTATTCTGACCTATTTTATGCATTTTAAGCCCCCACAGAAATGCAGCAGTATAGCAGATTGCTTTTAGTAACAACCAGTATGTTACAGTCTTATTACATGCTTGAGAAATGCTCACAATTCTGAAAATAAAAGCTAAATGACAAGAATTTTCCATTTTGTCAATTTGTAATTTTCACTTTCTATTCTAGTGTTAATAGTCTGAAACCATGTTTACATGTTGATATAGTCTGAAACCATGTTTACATGTTGATATAGTCTGAAACCATGTTTACATGTTGATATAGTCTGAAACCATGTTTACATGTTGATATAGTCTGAAACCATGTTTACATGTTGATATAGTCTGAAACCATGTTTACATGTTGATATAGTCTGAAACCATGTTTACATGTTGATATCTATTCTAGTGTTAAAAGTCTGAAAACATGTTTACATGTTGATATAGTCTGAGACCATGTTTACATGTTGATATAGTCTGAAACCATGTTTACATGTTGATATAGTCTGAAACCATGTTTACATGTTGATATAGTCTGAAACCATGTTTACATGTTGATATCTATTCTAGTGTTAAAAGTCTGAAAACATGTTTACATGTTGATATAGTCTGAGACCATGTTTACATGTTGATATAGTCTGAAACCATGTTTACATGTTGATATAGTCTGAAACCATGTTTACATGTTGATATAGTCTGAAACCATGTTTACATGTTGATATAGTCTGAAACCATGTTTACATGTTGATATAGTCTGAAACCATGTTTACATGTTGATATAGTCTGAAACCATGTTTACATGTTGATATAGTCTGAAACCATGTTTACATGTTGATATAGTCTGAAACCATGTTTACATGTTGATATCTATTCTAGTGTTAATAGTCTGAAACCATGTTTACATGTTGATATAGTCTGAAACCATGTTTACATGTTGATATAGTCTGAAACCATGTTTACATGTTGATATAGTCTGAGACCATGTTTACATGTTGATATAGTCTGAAACCATGTTTACATGTTGATATAGTCTGAAACTATGTTTACATGTTGATATAGTCTGAAACCATGTTTACATGTTGATATAGTCTGAAACCATGTTTACATGTTGATATAGTCTGAAACCATGTTTACATGTTGATATAGTCTGAAACCATGTTTACATGTTGATATAGTCTGAAACCATGTTTACATGTTGATATAGTCTGAAACCATGTTTACATGTTGATATCTATTCTAGTGTTAATAGTCTGAAACCATGTTTACATGTTGATATAGTCTGAAACCATGTTTACATGTTGATATAGTCTGAAACCATGTTTACATGTTGATATAGTCTGAGACCATGTTTACATGTTGATATCTATTCTAGTGTTAATAGTCTGAAACCATGTTTACATGTTGATATAGTCTGAAACCATGTTTACATGTTGATATAGTCTGAAACCATGTTTACATTTTGATATAGTCTGAAACCATGTTTACATGTTGATATAGTCTGAAACCATGTTTACATGTTGATATAATCTGAAACCATGTTTACATGTTGATATAGTCTGAAACCATGTTTACATGTTGATATAGTCTGAAACCATGTTTACATGTTGGTATCTATTCTAGTGTTAATAGTCTGAAACCATGTTTACATGTTGATATAGTCTGAAACCATGTTTACATGTTGGTATCTATTCTAGTGTTAATAGTCTGAAACCATGTTTACATGTTGATATAGTCTGAAACCATGTTTACATGTTGATATAGTCTGAAACCATGTTTACATGTTGATATATATTCTAGTGTTAATAGTCTGAAACCATGTTTACACGTTGATATAGTCTGAAACCATGTTTACATGTTGATATAGTCTGAAACCATGTTTACATGTTGATATAGTCTGAAACCATGTTTACATGTTGATATATATTCTAGTGTTAATAGTCTGAAACCATGTTTACATGTTGATATAGTCTGAAACCATGTTTACATGTTGATATAATCTGAAACCATGTTTACATGTTGATATAGTCTGAAACCATGTTTACATGTTGATATAGTCTGAAACCATGTTTACATGTTGGTATCTATTCTAGTGTTAATAGTCTGAAACCATGTTTACATGTTGATATAGTCTGAAACCATGTTTACATGTTGGTATCTATTCTAGTGTTAATAGTCTGAAACCATGTTTACATGTTGATATAGTCTGAAACCATGTTTACATGTTGATATAGTCTGAAACCATGTTTACATGTTGATATCTATTCTAGTGTTAATAGTCTGAAACCATGTTTACATGTTGATATAGTCTGAAACCATGTTTACAGGTTGATATAATCTGAAACCATGTTTACATGTTGATATCTATTCTAGTGTTAATAGTCTGAAACCATGTTTACATGTTGATATAGTCTGAAACCATGTTTACATGTTGATATAGTCTGAAACCATGTTTACATGTTGATATAGTCTGAAACCATGTTTACATGTTGATATAGTCTGAAACCATGTTTACATGTTGATATAGTCTGAAACCATGTTTACATGTTGATATAGTCTGAAATCATGTTTACATGTTGATATAGTCTGAAATCATGTTTACATGTTGATATAGTCTGAAATCATGTTTACATGTTGATATAGTCTGAAACCATGTTTACATGTTGATATCTATTCTAGTGTTAATAGTCTGAAACCATGTTTACATGTTGATATAGTCTGAAACCATGTTTACATGTTGATATAATCTGAAACCATGTTTACATGTTGATATATATTCTAGTGTTAATAGTCTGAAACCATGTTTACATGTTGATATAGTCTGAAACCATGTTTACATGTTGATATAGTCTGAAACCATGTTTACATGTTGATATAGTCTGAAACCATGTTTACATGTTGATATAGTCTGAAACCATGTTTACATGTTGATATCTATTCTAGTGTTAATAGTCTGAAACCATGTTTACATGTTGATATAGTCTGAAACCATGTTTACATGTTGATATAGTCTGAAACCATGTTTACATGTTGATATAGTCTGAAACCATGTTTACATGTTGATATAGTCTGAAACCATGTTTACATGTTGATATAGTCTGAAACCATGTTTACATGTTGATATAGTCTGAGACCGTGTTTACATGTTGATATAGTCTGAAACCATGTTTACATGTTGATATAGTCTGAAACCATGTTTACATGTTGATATAGTCTGAAACCATGTTTACATGTTGATATAGTCTGAAACCATGTTTACATGTTGATATAGTCTGATACCATGTTAACATGTTGATATCTATTCTAGTGTTAACAGTCTGAAACCATGTTTACATGTTGATATAGTCTGATACCATGTTTACATGTTGATATAGTCTGAAACCATGTTTACATGTTGATATAGTCTGAGACCGTGTTTACATGTTGATATAGTCTGAAACCATGTTTACATGTTGATATCTATTCTAGTGTTAACAGTCTGAAACCATGTTTACATGTTGATATAGTCTGAGACCATGTTTACATGTTGATATAGTCTGATACCATGTTAACATGTTGATATCTATTCTAGTGTTAACAGTCTGAAACCATGTTTACATGTTGATATAGTCTGAGACCATGTTTACATGTTGATATAGTCTGATACCATGTTAACATGTTGATATCTATTCTAGTGTTAACAGTCTGAAACCATGTTTACATGTTGATATAGTCTGATACCATGTTTACATGTTGATATAGTCTGAAACCATGTTTACATGTTGATATAGTCTGAAACCATGTTTACATGTTGATATAGTCTGAAACCATGTTTACATGTTGATATAGTCTGAGACCGTGTTTACATGTTGATATAGTCTGAAACCATGTTTACATGTTGATATAGTCTGAAACTATGTTTACATGTTGATATAGTCTGAAACCATGTTTACATGTTGATATAGTCTGAAACCATGTTTACATGTTGATATAGTCTGAAACCATGTTTACATGTTGATATAGTCTGAAACCATGTTTACATGTTGATATAGTCTGAAACCATGTTTACATGTTGATATAGTCTGAAACCATGTTTACATGTTGATATAGTCTGAAACCATGTTTACATGTTGATATAGTCTGAAACCATGTTTACATGTTGATATAGTCTGAAACCATGTTTACATGTTGATATAGTCTGAAACCATGTTTACCTGTTGATATCTATTCTAGTGCTAATAGTCTAAACAAATATATTACACAAAGCAAACCATTATTTAAACAATATCGCAGAAAGAATTATCTGTGGTCTACATGTTTTAAAAAATATCCCAAATGTTGTTCCTTATAAACTATTACAATAGGTACTTGCACAGTGTGACACTGAAAAAAAGGATACCGTATTGATACATCTTGAGCATTACAAAAAAAAATCCCATAATCCCCGTAGTCAGACCATCAAGAACACATTGAAAGGATGTACATGTATGTAGTATAAATATGAATTACAACTACAGGAAAACGTTTGATTTCTAATTTAGTTCAGATCTACTAGTCTATTAACTTTCACATTATTTTTGATTTTTTTTTAAATCTGCCCTGTAATGAAGATACCGAGCTAAATAATTTAATTAAAAACAACCACAACCCTTTAACACAGATAAGTCCAATTAAATATAAACAACAAGAAACAATAACAAAGTATATATTTTTTTACCTTTCAGACAAAACTCTCCACCTGCTCTCTGCTAGTTCAGTAAACATGTGAGGCCGCCAGTTGGACAGAGGACAGTGGAGAAAGGAGAGAGGACAGAGGACAGAAGAAGAAGGTGAAGAAGATGAAGAAGAAGAAGATGAAGAAGAAGAAGAAGAGGAGAAGAAGAGGAGAGATTGCAGAGAAGAGAGCACAGGGAGGAGAGAGACAGAGGGGATAGAGCTCACTACACAACCCAGCATGTCTTATTTATCTGTGTGTGCATGACTAAAAGGTGAGTGTACTGCTGGTGAATCAGCAGGTAGCGATCTGGGCTTGGAGCCATTACCTCATGCTTCTAACTCTATATGGTGGTGTGGTTCTGTTGTGATTGTGATGTGGTTCTGTTGTGAGTGTGATGTGGTTCTGTTGTGCTGGGTTGGGGTTCTGTTGTGAGTGTGATGGGGTTCTGTTGTGAGTGTGATGTGGTTCTGTTGTGATTGTGATGTGGTTCTGTTGTGAGTTTGATGTGGTTCTGTTGTGCTGGGTTGGGGTTCTGTTGTGAGTGTGATGGGGTTCTGCTGTGATTGTGATGTGGTTCTGTTGTGATTGTGATGTGGTTCTGTTGTGAGTTTGATGTGGTTCTGTTGTGAGTGTGATGTGGTTCTGTTGTGCTGGGCTGTGGTTCTGTTGTGAGTGTGATGGGGTTCTGTTGTGCTGGGTTTAAAAACCATGACAGAGAGGTGGGGGGGGGGTGTTCATTTAATTTGGAATAAGCTTTTATTTTCATATTTACCACTGTAGCAATAGCAGTAAACAATGGCATTTAAGCAAATAGGAGAGTGGTTCAAATACAGATAACGTCTCATTCAGGGGAACTAACGTCTCATTCAGGGGAACTAACACTCTCATTCAGGGGAACTAACGTCTCATTCAGGGGAACTAACGTCTCATTCAGGGGAACTAACGTCTCATTCAGGGGAACTAACGTCTCATTCAGGGGAACTAACGTCTCCATTCAGGGGAACTAACGTCTCATTCAGGGGAACTAACGTCTCATTCAGGGGAACTAACGTCTCCATTCAGGGGAACTAACGTCTCCATTCAGGGGAACTAACGTCTCATTCAGGGGAACTAACGTCTCATTCAGGGGAACTAACACTCTCATTCAGGGGAACTAACGTCTCCATTCAGGGGAACTAACGTCTCATTCAGGGGAACTAACGTCTCATTCAGGGGAACTAACACTCTCATTCAGGGGAACTAACGTCTCCATTCAGGGGAACTAACGTCTCCATTCAGGGGAACTAACGTCTCCATTCAGGGGAACTAACGTCTCATTCAGGGGAACTAACGTCTCATTCAGGGGAACTAACGTCTCCATTCAGGGGAACTAACGTCTCCATTCAGGGGAACTAACGTCTCATTCAGAGAACTAACGTCTCATTCAGGGGAACTAACGTCTCATTCAGGGGAACTAACACTCTCATTCAGGGGAACTAACGTCTCCATTCAGGGGAACTAACGTCTCATTCAGGGGAACTAACACTCTCCATTTAGGGGAACTAACGTCTCCATTCAGGGGACTGAGCCCTCTGTTCCCCCCCATAACACTGGTTGCAGCACTTCTGTAACAGCCAATTACAGTATTTTATTATAAGTGATGATATCATACTAAGTAAAACATTGGGATAAATGTTATCCACAATGTTTCTCTCACACACGGAACAAGAATTCAGACGGTACACATCAAATGTAGTTATTTTGAAAGCAGTTGATAATAATTTGTAATTTATTTGAAATGTAATGCAGTCTGAATGTACATTAGTCTTTGAGTATTCAGTAATTAGCACTAGGCTATGTTAAATCAATACTGTAAATATTCAAATAAACTGTAATTTAAATAAGTTGTTTACTGACGTCTTTCTACGTGAC